>NC_134570.1:52891362-53001362 GCF_050947875.1 Dermacentor variabilis | reverse complement strand
AAGCACCAGAAATAACGCTGCCATTCTAGGTGCACACGCCATTTATACTGAAGACGCATTACTTGATGTCCTCGGAGTTATAGTCTGCCGAAACCGAATGGGCGACTCTTTCAATAAGTTGCCTAAACGAACGTCGTAAAAACTTCGTCGTCCGTCTTTCATTTCAACTTTGAGGTGGCCGGATAGTGCAGAACATTTCTCGCGTATGCTCCCCTTGCAATTTTTCTTAGCTGACTTTTTGAGATGACTGATTTTCCGTTTTAGATGTATTATTTCTCGAGATATCCAAGGATTGAAGTCATTTACTTTCTTTTTCTTAGATGATAGAAAAAGCTGGATGCGCACGCAAGCATGGTATTTTTAAATTTCAACCCCATTACATTAATAATCCACAAGGAGCTATCAGCATTGTAACAGAGCTCATCATAAGCTAACTTTAGTCTACCTAAAATAGCAACGTCATCAGCAGAATAGAAATTTGGTACCATTTGGTAACATTTGGTACCAATTTGGTATCATATCGCGTAATTTCTTCGTTTTTAGCGAACAAAAGCAAACTGAAACAGCAATATGGTCAGAAATACCATGCACGAGATTGCACTCAATACGACCGCGAATAATATTGCGCACGACAACAAGATATAAAATTGACTTAGCATTGCCCTGAGCACTCGTGTAATTGCTAGCTATCTGTAACAGATCAACCCGGACAGCGATATCAATTAGTTCTTTGTTCTTACAAAAATCAGTGCTTCCTACCATGAATGAGGGTCAGTCGATACCTGGCAAGTTAAAGTCACCACAAAGAATAAGCTTTGTGTTCCAATTAGTTCGCGACGCGATATAATCACCTATAATCACCCGAGTGCTCCAAAACGACTACATCAGCACCTGGCGGCCTATAGACAACACCTATGACGAGACACTCAGCACCGCAAAGTAACTTGCAAAGCAGTGCCTTGACAGAAGGTACTTCAGTCACCAGAGCCGTCCTTTGACCGATTTTACATGTAAACTGCGATGCAGCACCTCTCCTCTTGAATCGCGATCTTTCGTAGATACATGAAATCCTGACGCTACAAATTCACTATCATCGGCGATCACCCAGGCCAGTTTGCAATGGCGTCTTCAAGAGCTTCGTACTCGTGCTCATACGAGCGACAAAGTCGTTGTTTTTTGAGATCTTGTCTGTAGACACGAGCAGCTCACTTGATTATGCTAATGACGTAAGAAAGGAGAGCGGTTGTCTCAGCGCGTCAAAAGTTGGCGCAGTCACACAAGACTTTCCTTGTGCGCGCATATGTGTTCAAGGGACCTTCCCTATCTCTCGATTCCTTCCTCCCCCTCTGCGCTGCGCAGGGTAATCAACGGAACGCTTTTCCCATTAGCCTCCCTGTACCTTCCTTTTTAATATTTGTTTTTGTGTGTGCGTCTACGTGCGCGTGCGTGCGCGTGTGTGGTAGTGGGAAATGAAATGTCGTTGCGGAGGTGTATGCGCATGCACAGATTTTACGACATTCTTGATTCCTCCCGAGTGATAATAAAGGGAATTCACGCAGAAACAAGAACACGTACCGCAATTCACTTACGGTAACGCTATAAAGTGCGGCAAGCTAATTCGGCGCTATATATACACACTGACTAGCGAGCCTTCGGCAAAAGTCAGTATAACGGTGTATGTAAGTCGTTCGCTGTGATGGCGGGAGCAGTAAAATTTGCACCGTTAAGCACTTGCAGCAGCTATACGCAGACGCGAGCGAAGCTAGTTGTTCCCATATCTTGACCGACGCTCCCACGTGCCGTTAATGCTCAGTTTGCTTCGGTGAGAGGCTAACGCTTCTGAAAAACTTACTAAACGTTGGCTGTGTCGTTGAAGTGCGCTGCGGCTCTAGTTGTTCTTTCTTTATTTCTTTAATCTTAGTTCGTTTCGGCGGTCAAGTGGTAATGTGTCTTGTGCACATTAATTAGCACAAGGGCGCCTTATTCTGTAGCCTTTAGCTTTAGTCATGGTTATTAGTTTTTTGTGCTCACTTTGAGTATTTATTTATGTTCTAGTTATGTTAGTTCTTGTACTCTGCATAAGCTTTTTTTCCACTTCAAGATGTAGAATGAATGCCTTAGAAAAGTGCCGGGCTGGCTTTCCCCCAACGCACGTCGACCAGGACATGGTCTCCGAAGCATTGCTAAAGCCGCGATTGATCTGCGGCTAGTACAATGCACGGGCTTTCGTGCATCCTTTCGCGTCATGTTCAACGCCAGGACCGGGATAGTAGTAGACCAAATGCTCAGTAAGCTACAGCTCAGCAAATAACTGGCCATTGTAACACTGCTGCAAGGCCATTGTATCACCCATGTAACAGTGTAACAGTTGTGCACTGCCCGAAAGCCAGCTTAGTGCTTTTTCTGCAGGGTCCATTGCGTCAGCTGCCAGAGACGATTAAAAGGAAATCCGGTTAAGGTTAAAGTAAAGCTCCCTATGTGCGTGTCTTTAGCCCAAGGTTGGTGAATGCCACGTCAGCCAACAACAACAACAACAACAACAACAACAACAACAACAACAACAACAACAACAACAACAACAACAACAACAACAACAAAACCACTTCCAACTGACTTAACCTACACAAACTGACACACAGGCGTTGGCCGGCCGTTGACCGGTCCGAGTGTGCTTTGCGACTCAGCTTTCTGTATTGCGGCCCCCGTGCTGCCTTGCCGGGGCGTCGGGCTTTACCGACGTGCCTCTCTCCGCACGGCCGCGCACTGTTGGCGCTTGAGAGGCTTCCTTCCTGGGAGCTTATCCTAATGACCTACATAGGAGCACGGCGTCCCACGAAACAAAACAAAGAAAGAAGTATGTACCTCGCTGAGCGCGCGTATTTTTCTATCCGCGCGTCTCAGCTCCTCTGTCCACGAAGGTGCGCGCTTATATAGACGGAACGTTCCGCGTATATGAGTGATGGTTCTGGAGCGTAACCGGCCGCTTAAGCGGCGTTTTACCGTTTCGCGCTTGCAGGCGTCGAACGTATATCGAGCGTCGCACGTTCCGATGTACGCCGGCAGGCAGTGAGTGGGCTCTCCGGCAGCGAGGCAGATTTTTTCGTCCCGTTAGCGACCCACTATCGGCTTACCAGTTCGCTTCTTCTTCGACGAGCAGTGCACGCAGGGATTGATGGTGGTAATATATCAGCCGGGAGTTAATGCTTCGCCTCATTGACTTGCTGCAATGCAGTGAAAGCTGCCCAAACGGCGCAGGAAGCACAGCCAGTGTTGGTCCAACGTTGGTCGCGTAGGACGAACATTGGGCAACGTGGGGCGTGCATTGGTATTATACTGGTCTTACGTATAGCACTATTTGGCATACAGGTCCCACCCGTCGAAGAGTAACAAGAACCAGAGTCCTAGAGCTCGTTACAAAGCTCAATTCATGGGGTTGGCTCGGAACCTGCGTTACCTACGACCTCCTGTATACGATTTACAACAGCCAATGCAACCACTACGTGATTAATGCTGCGTGTTGGCTAAGTACTTACTATCTATGATTACGCACACCATCTAGAAGCATTAGTCGTGTTGGTTTAGACGCTGCCATCTACACAATATGCGACAGCCAAATGGTTCGTCATTGCTCGCCAGGTAATTAGTCACCACCCACAAGGTAATTAGGCGTGTTGACTCTGCACTTACTGAGTGCCATCACCAACGCCCTCTATAAAACACTAGGTGATTAGCCGTTGTTGGACCATTTTCCGCACTTATTGCACTTGCCGCACCGCTTGTCGCATGCAAGCTTACTTATATGCAGCCAATAAAAACTAGTCACGTTAGCTAAGCACCTACCATGGACAAAGGCCTCCAGAACCCAAAACCCCCTATACTCCAAGAGGAACCTTCGGCCATTTCATGCTTGCTTCCTGTCCTGGGCGAACTAGCTGTCCGAGTAATGCGACTGCCATCGTCACATTGGTAAAGGGCGTCACACCGGACGATAAAAAGTGCGAGTAACATTTTGTGCACATACATAAATTAAAGCTGCATAGCAAGAGCACTCAGGTGGAGTTATGTACGCTCTGCAGTCAATGAAAAGTCATTGATTATTGATTGAGTTGACCATTACTAAGCATCGCATGTCTGAGATGAAGCATTTTTTGTAGGTTTCTGGGTTGACAACGTAGTTTATTTTTTAAAGTGCGTCCAAATTTTGATAAAACAACATTTCCTTTTCTCTCTCCGTCTACCTCTCTATCTTTTTCTTTTTGCATTTCACCTACATCATTATGTTGCGGCCTCCACGGTGGCGAATAATCGCATGCGGTGACATCACGCTCAGCAACAGGACGTCACTGCCACCAGTTATAGACTCGATAAAGAAAAAGTAAGGTGCCAGAGCATGCAGACTACTGCGTTGTCAATTATTCTCGGAAGATACCACGGAGTAAGCAATCACTTCAACTTTACGCCGTAAACTCTGCTTCGAAGTAGACGCGCGTCGGAGTGCGTAAATGCGAATTTATGTATAGAGGTTGCCGCGGGAAATAGCGAATCGCGCAATTCACCATTTCCAGCTCGAAGAAACTTCTTTTTTTTTTTCAATTCCGTGGACACTGCTTCTGCACTGATGATAAGCGTTCTCGAAAGTTCCGCAAAAAAAAAAATGTTTTTCCTTTTTTTTTTTTCGCAACGGCAAGAGAACGTAGTGCTACAGTAGGAAAAATGGTCTGCACGGAGTTCCGATGTATTACAGGACACACGTAGAACGGAACCTATTTTTTTGGCAGGTCTTCTTTCAGCGTAGAGAGCTGCTAAGTCCGCTATGCAAGTAGCATCGCCCATCGGTGTTTGGAAAAAAAAAAAAAGAAGGAGTTGCTCTGACCTGGCCGCCTCATCCATCACGGTTTTTCTTTTTTTGCGTCAAAGCAAACTTATCGGCCGGCAACGTTCGGCCACGACGACGGAGCTCATCACTGTGTGTTGAACGTTTCTTACGTTACCGTTACGCTCGGAGTTTTCCGTCTACACGCGTTCGTTATTCAGACGCGGTGTGACGGATCTATTTCAGTAAAACGGACCGCTTTGCTACAAGTCGGCACGTGTTCATTACCAAAATAAATACATAAATAAATAAACAGAACACGAGATCAAAACAGTACAAGAGAGATGACTGGACGAGTACCCGCTCGCCACCGGCACATTTATTCTGGAAAGCGACCATACACTGCACGCGCGAACACGAGAAAAAAAAATGCAAATACGAGAAGATGAGACGCGCTGATGTGCCTGCGTGCGGTTGTAATGTATGCGTATTGCATGGGGTGCTCGAACGAAGCAGTTGTAGTATAAGCGAGCACTTGGTCCAGTCGTCTCTCTTGCCCGGTTTTGATTTCGTGCTGGTTTCCGTTTCTTCCTTTCTTTTTTTTTTTTAACTACGAGTTTCAGTGCACCTCTGTTTCTAAGTTCGTGCGTTGCTGCAAATTTCTTAAATGACGTCGGACGTTCTACTCCCACCGTTGTTGGCACGTTGGGCCATAGGCAAACTACGCGTGCGGAACGCATCGCGGGCGTACTTCCGACGCGGCGCCGCCGCAAATATTTCGGGCAGCACGATAAACAAGCTGTGCAATTGCAGCTTCAGTGTGTCCTACGTGGTTGCCGCCTCCTAAGGGGACACTGCACCTCGACTAAGAACAGTGCAGCTGTGATATAAACGAATGAATTGTTTTAGTAGCGTCACTGCGGAAGTGGGGGGGGGGGGCTTTGTCAAAGCTGTGCGCTTATTGTCGCGATAAAATGTTAGTTGCTGTGCTAAACGATAGCCTTGGAGTTTCGCGAGAGCGCTCGGAGAAGCGATCAGTCGGATGTGCCGCCAGTAAGAGAACGTACCTAGCAGCCTAGGGGAACGTAACCTTGCAAGCATTAATACCAAGCATTCCATGTAAATCGAAACTCTTCTTATCTTGAGTTTAGCAATCATATTTTGCCCGTTCCACGCGAGACCACTCGCAGTGGTAGAAATATAGCTCACGTGCATCGTTTTGTCTGTATGACCACACGGCGGCCTTCCGATCGTATTATTCGGTAAACAGTAGCGGGTCGGACTCTTCGTCGAGAAAGAAACGATTTCAAGAATATATGGAATAAAATATAGTTGTTGCTGGTGGCTATAACTTTGGTTGTGCAGCGTTACTAATCTAGGCCAGGCAGTGACCCTGACGCTAATGTGTACGACTTTTTTGGGCGCACGCCGTCCACCTGCGATCTAGTAATTGAATTCACTCGAAGCAGATATCGGACTCCTATATTTGTATACGCGCTCCTTCAATGCTTTTTGTCGGTCTTTCTCATCAGCTATACTTACCGCCGAACGCAAGAGCGGACTATTTTCGAATTCACGTCAGATCGTGCGTGCATTAATTCACCGCATACTATATAGCGCACGCAGGTTACGCATAAAAAGGGCATATCTGCCAACGGAACGCGCGCGCGATCGGTCTCCGATTCGTCCTTGGATAAAGCGAACCCCGAGATTGCGAAAGAGGAGAGAAATCGAACCGGTCTGACCATTGTCGTATACCCTCGCGTCGGTTTCTCCAAGGAAAGGAAAGAAGTTCTCGCGGAGGCAGTTGGTATACACAGCGACGCCTCTATTGCCCCGTACAGTAGCCGGTCTCCTCTTCGGCCAGAAATATCGGTAATCGTTGGCCGAAATGAATAGCGGACCAGCTAACTTGATCGATTGCCGATAATGTGATTTCGAACAAAGTCGTAACCTTGGCATGTTATATATATATATATATATATATATATATATATATATATATATATATATATATATATATATATATATATATATATATATATATATATATACCACTGACCTTTTTTCAAATGTATACAGAGTGCCCGTATGAGCATAAGCACGTGACTTGCGCTTGGTTTCCTCGCATTTGTGTGCGTGCATGAGTGCGTGCAGTGCGTGCGTGTGTGCGTGCGGTGGCCACACATGTGCAGGTTATAAATACCAGGTTCTCTAGCCGAGTGCCATCCATGCGGTATAACCGAGCTCAGATTGGTCCACCTTGACTGATCAAATAGGGCGCCACTGTAGGTTAAATGAGGCGTACAACTCCTGCGGGACCCGCCGTGGTTGCTCAGTGGTCATGGTGTTAGACTGCTGAGCACGAGGTCGCGGGATCGGACCCCGGCCACGGCGGCCGCATTTCGATGGGGGCGAAATGCGAAAACACCCGTGTACTTAGAATTAGGTGCCCGTTAAAGAACCCCAGGTGGTCGAAATTTTCGGAGTCCTCCACTACGGCGTGCATAATCAGAAAGTGGTTTTGTCACGCAAAACACCATAATTCAAATTTTTAATTTAACTCCTGCGGGGACGGTAGAGTATCCGTCTCCAGTGCAAGAGGACCGTGATTCAAATCTCGGTGCCGCGCAATTCTCCACCAGGAAATACAAAAAAAAACCGTGTGTTGAGAAAATTGCACAAACAGGCCTGGAGTGCGGCCTGATCCCGGTGACCAGAACCGGTAACGCACTCTCTCACCAGAGCAGGATTGGCCACCCTGGTGCAGTACTTGGCCACAACCTCCTATATGAATACAACAATCAAACCCGGCCCTCAGTCCCCAGCAGCCGCGAAGCAACTGACCACGGCGGCGGTCAGATCTGTAACGCTGCAGAGGGTGCTAAGAATACCTGGCTCCGGACAGGCCGCCATTGGAATCTGAACCTGGCAACGTTTAACGTTAGAACGCTATCTAGTGAGGCGAGTCTAGCAGTGTTATTGGAGGAATTAGAGGGTAGTAAATGGGATATAATAGGGCTCAGTGAGGTTAGGAGGACAAAAGAAGCATATACAGTGCTAAAAAGCGGGCATGTACTGTGTTACCGGGGCTTAGCGGAGAGACGAGAACTAGGAGTCGGATTCCTGATTAATAAGGAAATAGCTGGTAACATACAGGAATTCTATAGCATTAACGAGAGGGTGGCAGGTCTTGTTGTGAAACTTAATAAGAGGTACAAATTGAAGGTGGTACAAGTCTATGCCCCTACATGCAGTCATGATGACCAGGAAGTCGAAAGCTTTTATGAAGACGTGGAATCGGCGATGGGTAAAGTCAAAACAAAATACACTATACTGATGGGCGACTTCAATGCCAGGGTAGGCAAGAAGCAGGCTGGAGACAAGTCAGTGGGGGAATATGGCATAGGCTCTAGGAATAGCAGAGGAGAATTATTAGTCGAATTTGCAGAACAGAATAATATGCGGATAATGAACACCTTTTTCCGCAAGCGGGTTAGTCGAAAGTGGACGTGGAGGAGCCCGAATGGTGAGACTAGAAATGAAATCGACTTCATACTCTGCGCGAACCCTGGCATCATACAAGATGTAGACGTACTCGGCAAGGTACGCTGCAGTGACCATAGGATGGTAAGAACTCGAATTAGCCTAGACTTGAGGAGGGAACGGAAGAAACTGGTACACAAGAAGCCAATCAATGAGTTAGCGGTAAGAGGGAAACTAGAGGAATTCCGGATCAAGCTACAGAACAGGTATTCGGCTTTAACTCAGGAAGAGGACCTTAGTGTTGAAGCAATGAACGACTATCTCATGGGAACCATTAAGGAGTGCGCAATAGAAGTCGGTGGCAACTCCGTTAGACAGGAAACCAGTAAGCTATCGCAGGAGACGAAAGATCTGATCAAGAAACGCCAATGTATGAAAGCCTCTCACCCTACAGCAAGAATAGAACTGGCAGAACTTTCTAAGTTAATCAACAAGCGTAAGACAGCGGACATCAGGAACTATAATATGGATAGAATTGAACAGGCTCTCAGGAACGGAGGAAGCCTAAAAACAGTGAAGAAGAAACTAGGAATAGGCAAGAATCAGATGTGTGCGTTAAGAGACAAAGCCGGCAATATCGTTACTAATATGGATGAGATAGTTCAAGTGGCTGAGGAGTTCTATAGAGATTTATACAGTACCAGTGGCACCCACGACGATAGTGGAAGAGAGAATAGCCTAGAGGAATTCGAAATCCCACAGGTAACGCCAGAAGAAGTAAAGAAAGCCTTAGGAGCTATGCAAAGGGGGAAGGCAGCTGGGGAGGATCAGGTAACAGCAGATTTGTTGAAGGATGGTGGTCAGATTGTTCTAGAGAAACTGGCCACCCTGTATACGCAATGCCTCATAACCTCGAGCGTACCGGAATCTTGGAAGAACGCTAACATAATCCTAATCCATAAGAAAGGGGACGCCAAAGACTTGAAAAATTATAGACCGATCAGCTTACTGTCCGTTGCCTACAAAGTATTTACTAAGGTAATCGCAAATAGAATGAGGAACACCTTAGACTTCTGTCAACCAAAGGACCAGGCAGGATTCCGTAAAGGCTATTCAACAATAGACCATATTCACACTATCAATCAAGTGATAGAGAAATGTGCAGAATATAACCAACCGTTATATATAGCTTTCATTGATTACGAGAAAGCGTTTGATTCAGTCGAAACCTCAGCAGTCATGGAGGCATTACGGAATCAGGTTGTAGATGAGCCATATGTAAAGATACTGGAAGATATCTATAGCGGCTCCACAGCCACCGTAGTCCTCCACAAAGAAAGCAACAAAATCCCTATAAAGAAAGGCGTCAGACAGGGAGATACGATATCTCCAATGCTATTCACAGCATGTTTACAGGAGGTATTCAGAGGCCTGGAGTGGGAAGAATTGGGGATAAAAGTTGATGGAGAATACCTTAGCAACTTGCGATTCGCTGATGATATTGCCTTGCTTAGTAACTCAGGAGACCAATTGCAATGCATGCTCACTGACCTGGAGAGGCAAAGCAGAAGGGTGGGTCTGAAAATTAATCTGCAGAAAACTAAAGTAATGTTTAACAGGCTCGGAAGAGAACAGCAGTTTACGATAGGTAGCGAAGCACTGGAAGGGGTAAGGGACTACATCTACTTAGGGCAGGTAGTGACCACGGATCCGGATCATGAGACTGAAATAACCAGAAGAATAAGAATGGGCTGGGGTGCGTTTGGCAGGCATTCTCAAATCATGAACAGCAGGATGCCACTATCCCTCAAAAGGAAAGTGTATAACAGCTGTGTGTTACCAGTACTCACATATGGGGCAGAAACCTGGAGACTTGCGAAAAGGGTTCTGCTGAAATTGAGGACGACGAAACGAGCTATGGAAAGAAGAATGATGGGTGTGACATTAAGGGATAAGAAAAGAGCAGATTGGGTGAGGCAACAAACGCGGGTAAACGACATCTTAGTTGAAATCAAGAAAAAGAAATGGGCATGGGCCGGACATGTAATGAGGAGGGAAGATAACCGATGGTCACTAAGGGTTACGGACTGGATTCCAAGGGAAGGGATGCGTAGCAGGGGGCGGCAGAAAGTTAGGTGGGCGGATGACATTAAGACGTTTGCAGGGACAACATGGCCACAATTAGTACATGACCGGGGTAGTTGGAGAAGTATGGGAGAGGCCTTTGCCCTGCAGTGGGCGTAACTTGGCTGATGATGATGATGATGTGTGCGTGCATGTGTGCGTGTTCGTGTGCGTGTTCGCGTGAGTTGCTCGCGTGAGTTGCTCGCGTGTTCGTAAGCGTGGCTCACGAGCGCACCGCTTAATCCAAGGACCGTCTCCTTGGCCGCCGCTTCCCTCCCTGACAAGGACGAATGGTGCGTGGCGTGTTCCTGAATAGCGATTCAGAGGGAGTGGCCGCGCGGCGGGCGGGCGCGCGCTTCTACGTATTTTTTTTTTTTATCGTCTCCGCGACCTCCGTCCTTTTTTAATCGTCGACGTCGTCGTCGTACGTATACAGCCGATGAAAAGCACGCGAGCGCGGTTGCATCTATATCCCGTCCTCTTCGATCGCTGCGAGTCTTCTGACCGCTTGGTCGCTCTTATGCCATTTCATATACTTAACCGGAGTTTTTCTTTTTTTCTTGAACCTTTTTTTTATTTTTGGGGCTTGTAGCACAGCTCACAAAGAGCAAAAAAAGGAAGCTGGAAGGGGTAATGAAAAGGACCGGAGAACAGGGTGAACAGCGCTCACCCTGTTCTCCCGTTCCTTTTCATTAGCCCTTCAACCTTCCTTTTTTGCTCGTTCTGAGCTGCGCTACAAGTTTTAAAAAGTCATGACATACCAACTCGCTCAAACTGCGACGCCTTTTTTTTAAGTTATTCGGATATACTGGACCCTATAATTGATCCAGCTTCCATACATTCAAAGGTACATCAACGGAGGTCAACGGGGTTCTATATCGGGGTAACGAGAGAGAGAGAGAGAGAGAGAGAAAACACGCTCACGTCGAAACAGCCAGGCCGTCGTGTGACGCTCTCGATGACGCCAGCCACTCCATTACGGCGAGGTAATCTGGCAGTTACCCTGACAGATGGCAGCGCGGCTGAAAAATCGTGGACCGAATGGGCAGGCGAACGAGCGGATCTGTTTGCCTCCGATAATCAATGAGTCGGGGAGGGTCGTCGAGAGGCGTCAGAAAATTGCGTTTCGAGAAAGGTCTGTACGCTGCGAAGCGCGCGATCTATACTGAAACCTAATCAGTGACGCAGCGTCGTTGTCGTGTGTATTCTGGAAGCCCTGTGCCTCAAGCTGACCCATTTGGATTACCTTTTTTTTTTACCCCGTTTTATGTAATGGGCAACGAACGACATCAGGGAAACACGGGGCATCGTTGCGTTTAAATGAGAGGCAGAATTTACAAGCTGAATTATTATTTCTAGATTTGAACTCAACATTACTCTAACTCGTGTTCCCTCTGGCTTCACAAGGTGTTACGTCCTAAGACTGTGACTGATAAAAAAGAAGAAAAAGAACGAGCCGCTCCCATCCTAACATTTTTCTCACTCGATGACTGTGTTCAGTGTTTTTTGGTGCCTTCTGCGATTTTCTTTTCTTTCTTTCTTTTTCTTTTTTGCTTTCCATGCGTAGGGGGGGTAATAGGCGCCCCTTCACTTTGTAGTGAGTAAAGCCTTAAGTCTCCTGAAGGCCAACCGACCGGTTCGGGTCGCGGCAGCGCAGGAAACCGAGTGTCAATATTTTGGGGTACATAACCGTCGAAAAAACCCGTGCGCGGTCTAAATAAATCCGAGTTGCCACGCGACGAGCTGCGTCACTCGTGGCCACCTTCCCACAGAGGCAGATCGGTGATAAGCACCCGAGGAGAGGTTTAAATATAGAAGATCTAACTGCCACTCAGTATTTGTGGCGTACGGGACAAACTTGAGGGACTATACGAAAAGCAGCAGCAACAACAACAAAATAATGCTCAAAACACACCTAATAATAACGCGGTACTTTAAAAAAAGTTTCGAGGTTTTACGTGCCAAAACCACTTTCTGATTATGAGGCACGCCGTAGCGCAGGACTCCGGAAATTTTAACCACCTGGGGTTCATTAACGTGCACCTAAATCTAACTGCGCGGGTGTTTTCGCCCCCATAGAAACGCGGCTGCCGTGGCCGGGATTCGATCCCGCGACCTCGTGCTCAGCAGCCCAACACCACAACCACTGAGCAGCCGCGGCGGGTAACGCAGTACTTTAGTTGACAGCGTTACCGCAGTGCCGTTGTTACCGCTCCCATTGCTGGCCTTGTAAGCTGCGCAAACACTGCGCTCTGTCTTACGAAAATCCGTGCAGTGCACAAAAGGCTGCGCATCTCAGCCCAAACAAGAAGAGCACCGCATTTGATTGCCTCGGAGAAAGCAGAAAGAAAGCGCCCACCCACTTTGCGGCGCTAATCCTTCTGTCATCTACTAATCCGGCGTCACGCACGTGAGGCTTAGGGACGGACAGTGGACAAGCCCCTCATTCTGGTTCTTGTTCTCTGTCGGTTAACGCGATCCGAAGCACTTGCTACACTGCATCTGTTATTTGAGGGAGACAGCATAGCTGATTGACGCCGTGAACGGGCGGCGATGACTCTCTGATTGCCGTTGATATAATGGTAACGTTGCAGCTGGAACACTGCGCTCAATACCGCGTCAACTCGTGGTGGCTTAGTCGGGCTCAGCCCGTTCCCATGGAGATGGAATGAAGAAAGCCCGTGCGTTAGGTCTAGTTGTGTACGTTAAGAACCACAAGCGCCACTGAGCAGCAGGGCAGTTATAGAAATACATTCACGGGGATGATGACAACAGTTATATTATTTGTTTGAATCGTGAATTAATTTGTGGCTGTAGTCGACAGAGAGAGAGAAACGTTTTCGAATCAGTGTCCCTCCAAATGTCGCCAGGGCCAAGGGGGCAGTCGAAGTCTGAGGGTTCCTAGACTAAGCAGTCTTCCCACCTCAGGGTGATATCGGGCCTGTTCTCTCGACAGCTCAGAATTTTGCGATGTTCTTGTCCTCACTGCTCCAACTATCGCTGCTTCGGACGTGAGTTAAGGATTTGCTGTGCGAGGACCTCCAACAACCCTTATCGAGCAGTTGGATGACCATTTCCAGAATTACTTGTGGCGCGCCGGCTTCGATGTCTCGCTAATCGTTATCTGCCGGCAGCTATGGCGGGTCTTAGAAATAAGGAAGGTGAAAAACAGCCTCCCTTTCTATATTTGCCTCTCGAAAAAGTAAAGAAAGATATGCTCTTAAACTACCACATGCAATAATCCCATTAAAAATGATGTGTCCGCATGTAAAGGTTTCGTAACGTTCCCATAAATCAAATGGGATTGGCGAATAGGGGTGTTATCGGACATATTTATATGTCGTTCACCGACTGAAAGTAGGCGCAAAGTTAAGCCTAGGCGTCTAAATATAACCTTGAAATATCCGCCGAAATGTTCTTTATTTTTTCATGCAAATAACGACTGAAATGCTTACAAAAACGAAAAAAGAAAGAAGAAAGCCCATAAGTGTGAGAACCGCGACTGAGCATGTGTCTTTCACATTGTCTCAATGCTACACTTGGGTCATCTTGTTTCATCAGACGAATCGCTATAAAGAAATTTATAAAACAGAATAAATTCGAGAAGAAAAATGTTGGCCATGGTCAATGAGCAATCAATTAGTTCATAATGATGGTAAGGGTTAGATGGTTCTTATCACAATTTATGATGATTCAATACGAATTGATAAGGTACTAAAGGGCGATAAGGGCTTATAATGCTATAGGAGCGATTGTGAAAAGGCTAATAACCAGCGTTAAGAGTTGATAAAGGTTGGATCAAGTCCGATAAGGCTGATGAGGACCGATAAGAGTTGATAAGGGTCGGATCATGCCGGATAAGGTTGAAAAGGACAGATTAAGGTTGATAAAGATCGGATCAATTACGATAAGGTTGATACCGACCGATAAGTGTTGATAAAGGCTCGGATCGAGTCCAATAAGGTTGATAACAACCGATAAGGGCTGATAGCGCTCGGATCTAGTCCCATAAGCTTGAAAACGGCCAATTTGGGTGGATAAAGGCTTATACCGGTCGGATCAAGTTTCATAACATTGATAATGACACCGGGCTGCGTGGAGATGAGCAAATAGCACAATGCTTCCACATAGACAACTCCCAGAGGAGTTTCTGCGTGAATTTTTTCGAGTCCTTTTTGGAAGCTGTAGCTGTATGTGGTTTTTTTTTTTCTGAGGCCTAGAAAGGCGATGCGACTTGTTACAGGGTCTTTTTTTTTAACAAAAAAAGGAGAAAATCAGGAACAAGAAATTGATTGCTCCAGACCGCATGTTTCCTGCATTCGCGCACGTATGGCGCATTAATATGACGCAATTACATTCCTACATCTGCGATATTGATAGCTTGTGTCGCCTATAGGGGCACGGAGAAGAATGAAGAAACGAGATTCAAGCTGCCGGCGCCATAAAACTAACCTCTTCTGGCTGGGGCACTTTAGACTTTGCCGGCTGTTCTTGATCCTCTGTTCCTCCCTTTTGCTGCAGCCACTAACTTCGCCCGAAACATAGTGGCATTGCGATCGCCAACCAATTTCATGGTCGGAGCCCCCTTTCAAGTTCCCTGGATTTCATTCCAATCCGAATGACGAGAGAAACTTAATGCTAGTGCCTCGAGAAAACGCAGCCTGATCTTTATTTTTTTTTTTCTTTTCCTCCATCCGAGTACAGTGTAGCTACATTAAAAAGTGCTCGCCGGCGTTTCAGGAGACCAAACACTGGTCAAATCCTTATTGTCGGATAGAAATGTGATGAGTTGGGTCATTTTTCAGCGCTCGGAATCTGTATACTGTGCACATTTCTTGATGTCTCTTTCTCTTGTACAGCGAAGCTGTTATGGGCTACTTTCTCCAGTATCGTGTCCACGTGTAGAAAAAAAATCCCGAAGATAGTGTAATTCCGGGCCCACTCGCGGCGGAGGTTAAGCAGGCGTTAAGCACTCCCCACATGTGGGCCTATGCCGAAGATAGTGAAAATGCCGGGCCGACCCGCGCCGGAGGTGCAGTTCGCCATTAGGAGGAAGCTTTAGCTCGGGCCCAACTCCGACGCGGCCTATTCAAATACATGTAAAACGCAACAACCTTTTTGAATTTTCAAAAATGCGAAAGTTTGACAAAAATAGAAGCAGGAAGTTTACAAATTCATAGCTCTGCATCAAGAACAGCTATCGTAGTTCTGTAAACGGAATCCATTAGAACGTTGAAAGTGGACAAATTCGATATGTCATTTTACATCTTACGTGAATTTGTTACGTTGTTTACAAGGTTTCCGAAAAAGCTGTATTTCCATATGAAAACATTTTCTCAGATTCATGTGTAACATATCAATTTTGTCTGCTTCAGATGTTATATTAGATGGAATTCACAGAATCATCACCTTATCCTTTTTCGTTGCTGAGTTAGAGAGTTGTAAACTTGATAGCTTCGTTTCTTGAAAACTTTCAATTTTTGCCAATTTATAATAAAAACATTACGGCCTAAATAAAAAATTGGAAACCAACAGTCACTAGATTTTAAGTTTTTTCTTTTTCAAATGCAACAAACCTCATCAAATTTGGTGCGGTGGTTGCCGAGAAAAAAGAATTCTCCTTTTACGTGTATTTACATAGGAGCACCCGAGCTAAAGCTTCCTCTTAAGGAGCCCACATACACAGTTTGGCTGGTCATCCTTCTTCACAGAGGGGGAGAGCACCGAGTTCTTTTTTTTTTCTTTTTCTTCTTCTTCTTTTTTTTTTTTTTTTTTGACGCCGGCGGTTTGACAACACGAGGTCCGCTTTGCGCAATAATGAGTTCAGATATAACGGACCCAAAGTTATCGCACGCCACGGGCCTTCACCTCGCAAATAAGCCTGCACTGCAATTCTCGACATCGTCGAATTCCGCTGTGTCGTCAAATTATGTGGTGGGGACATTTTGAGCCAGTCAGAGAGCCCCGTAGGCACATCGTAAATTACACTTAAAGAAAGGCTAATTCGACAAAGCGGCGGGAATTGACAGCGTATAGAACCTCGGAACTAAGCACCCTTGCGACGTGTTGTGCAGATGTCTGTTAATAAAAGAATAAAATTTTGAGCCTTCATGCAAATCTCGCTTTGCTATTATCTCTTGAATACCAGTGATGTGTTTCACCTACTGGTTGATTATTTCGTTTGTTTAGTCATTTAATATTACTTTCTGGGCCGGAAGATATTACAGAAAGGAATGGGTTTTTAGTAGCAAATAGCAAATATGTAATGACAATAAAGAAGCTTAAAAGAGGTTAAACCTAACAAAGTTTGTTGTGCACCAGCTGCTTCGAAGGTAGCGTTGTCCGGAATGGGGGCGATGAAAGCATAGCGGGTGGTTCCAGGACACACTTGTTCTCAGAATTAAAAAAGAAATCCCGGTATAACTTTGATCGGCAAGACGGCACAGCAACATTTAGGCTGTGCTAAAGCAGGGTGAATGTACGGCGGGCGTGTTTAGAGTGCGGTCGTTTAGAGCGTTTAGAGCGTGGTTGATATCATCATCAGCCTGGTTACGCCCACTGCAGGGCAAAGGCCTCTCCCACACTTCTCCAACTGCCCCGGTCATGTACTAATTGTGGCCATGTCGTCCCTGCAAACTTCTTAATCTCATCCGCCCACCTAACCTTCTGCCGCCCCCTGCTACGCTTCCCTTCCCTTGGAATCCAGTCCGTAACCCTCAATGACCATCGCTTATCTTCCCTCCTCATTACGTGCCCTGCCCATGCGCATTTCTTTTTCTTCATTTCAACTAAGATATCATTAACCCGCGTTTGTTGCCTCACCCAATTTGCTCTTTTCTTATCCCTTAACGTTACACCCATCATTCTTCTTTCCATGGCTCGTTGCGTCGTCCTCAATTTAAGCAGAACCCTTTTCGTAAGCCTCCAGGTTTCTGCCCCATACATGAGTACTGGTACGACACAGCTGTTATATACTTGTTGTTGATATGATGGATCTTATTTTTTAAAAAAGGCATATTAGAAAACTGTTCCGTTTACTGCGCTGTACTGTCACACAAAGGACAAAAAAGAAGAAAAAGAAAAGAAGCTGACACACATATGCAATTTTTTTTTGTCCTTTGTGCAACAGTATAGCGCAGTAAAAGGGAACGATGTAGCACGAACTAGCCCCAGTCGAAGGCGTTATTGGATAATAAAGCACGTTTGCGACAAGTTGAAAGTTCTGGAAGATTAAGAGTATGTTTCTTGGCGAAGACGCACGGCAGTGTACAGTTCTTAGACGATGAACTAAGCCCGTGACAGCTGGTGGCTGTGGGACGCCTTGTGGATACCTTACCCTGTAAAAAATGGCTATGTTGATTGCTGTATAGCCTAGAATATGCAGCGCTTGTAGGTGGTGGACAGCTATTGCCGGGGACTGCTGGAACCGCCGCATACCCAGCAATTTTGGACATTGATCCTTCGGCCATCTGTGAAAACATGACCGCAATGCACTAGCGTAACTAAATGGGCACAATCATCATCAAAAACAACGACGGCGATGACGCCGGCAAAGAATATTTCATATGATTGGTCGAATTTCGACAACTTTCCGTTAGCAACGCCGAGAGAGCAAGTACTTCTAATAACATGCGTATTTATGGCACTTTGTCGTAACTTCTCTGCAGTGTTATAGCAGCGCTTTGGGTCAGGATTAAAATGCCGGCCATGAACTTACGCTGTTGCGCTGCGGTGAAGTTTGACAGATAGCCGAAGGGGACATTTCCACATTTCCGGGACACTGAAAGAGTAGACCGAGATAGAACTCAGCCTGCTCTCACCGAAAGTTTGCCGCTAGCGTTTGTGCGTTACGGCATTGTCGTCAGCTGCCTCGTCATCAAACCCGCACTGCCTGCGCAATCCACACCGACAGACGGTGACTGGAGTATGCATTAGGTATGCTTGCTCTAAATTTGGGAGTGTATGGTTAAAATATTGCGGCATCCAGACATATCTGCACGTCATCCAACGTGTGATGAAATATACTTCATCAAGGCGGCTGTGTGATGAAATACTAATCTCAAACATCTTAACCGTGTGTCCTTGTTCTTTCAACGGGTGGTAGTACGGGGCGCATGAGCGAACCCTGGAGTGGTGCTGGCGTCTTCGTACTCTGTAGGATCACACCTGTCACAGGCACTGTCTCCACGGTAACCAATCGCACTGCCATTTGTTTGGATCGGACTGCTGGTACGATCTGTTGGGAACTCGGCGCTGACGCCCGTGGTTGTACCTGGGTCGCAAGCCCCAAGGGTAGCGTTGGCCTGGCGGCCTGGGGTACAACTGCAAGCATCCGAAGGTCCCGGCAAAGCATGAGTCGACAGGTAACAACGAAACAACTTGTTTATTTTAACATCTTAAAGAGTTGGCGGTCAGGTTTGACCGAAGTAGAGAGACGGGAGAGCACATCACTCAACGGAAGAAATCGGAGCCCTCCTCTGGCGTCCGGGGGCAGCTGTTTTTATACTCTCGCAGTTGAGGGCAAGAAGGAACCCCTCAAAAGACGAGCACGTGAATGTACAATGGGCTAATGGTGACGCACACTGTCGTAGCGATGCCGTAGCACCATGTCGTGGCGCTGCGCACGATCTCGTAGCACCTGGTCGTGGCGCTGCGCAGCACACTGTCGTGGCGCTGCGCAGCATACTGTCGTGGCGCTGCGCAGCACACTGTCGTGGCGCTGCCGGTCGGACACAATGACTGTAACGAGAAGATGGTCCCTGCTTTGGCATCGCCTGTTTCGGGCACAATGACTGGAACGAGATCCCTGCTTTGGCATCGCCTGTTTCGGGCCCAATAACTGGAAGGAGATCCCTGCTTTGGCCTCGCCTGTTTCGGGCACAATGACTGGAACGAAATCCCTAGGCGGTCGCATCGCCGCAGACGCGCCTGGAAACACCTGGCGATGAGTGTTGCGGTGACGACGATCGGGCCAAAATGTCCGCCGCCCCGCCGCCGTCGCGCCGGCAAAACCACGTGTCGCAGGCGAAACGCAACAGACCGCCCCGCCGGGGAAAGGAGATCCCGATGGACAGGGGACTGCATCCGCTGTCCGGAGGGATGTCGCTCGATGATGCTCATAACCGAAGTCGGGCGTCCCTTGACGTTTCTTGAGCGCAGCGCACAGAGAAGGCCTCGTTCTCTCGTTCAGGTTCGCACGGGACACTGCAAAGTGACTTCGGGAGAGTTCACATTTTTGTTCTCGTTCCCGGCAAGCGTTAGAACTACGCTGAAAACTCAACCGCTCAGTCAGCAAGCACGGCACAACCCTCACTAAGCCCTGCCAGGCTCTTTCCCCTTTTTATACCACTGCCTAGTTCCTTACAGTAGTCTAGCATCACTCAGAACGCGTCCACAAATTGAAAAATTGCACTAGAAAGCATACCATCACTTTGAAACACTAAACAAAAGCAATATGTTAAAAAAAATCCTGCCTCAGGAAGAAAAACATCAGTAACAAACAATTTTGAGGCTGATTCCTACGTTAGGGGCTTCGACTTAAGCCATCGGCGTTACCGTTGAGACTCCCCTTTTTGTAACGCACCTCAAAGGAATATTGTTGTAAAGCGAGGCTCCAGCGCAGGAGGCGGCCATTTTTGGGAGAGATGGTCTGCAGCCATTGGAGAGGGCAGTGATCTGTCTCAATGATAAACCTCGAGCCGGCTAGATAGCATGACAATTTCTGAACGGCCCACACGAGACACGCACACTCTTTCTCGGTGGCGCTATACGCCTGCTCACGACTGGTCAGCTTACGACTAGCATACAGGACGGGGTGTTCTACTTCTCCATTTTCCCGTTGGCACAGTACAACGCCCATGCCTCGCTCACTAGCATCGCACTGAACAATGAACCCTTTTGTATAGTCTGGCGATCGTAGCACAGGCTGGCTTGTTAGGGCACTCTTTAGGGCGCTAAAAGCTCTTTCCTTTGTCTCGTCCCAGACGACTGTTTGAGGCTCTGTCTTTCTTAGAGCATCCGTCAGGGGAGCCGCGATATCAGAGTACCTAGGGATGTACCTCTGATAGTAGCCGGCGACACCTAAGAACGACCGAATATCGGTCTTTGTGCGCGGTTGCGGAAAGTCTCGCACAGCGGCCACTTTTATTTCAGAGGGGCGGCGACGACCCTGACCAATCACGTGACCGAGGTAGACAACCTCGGCCTGTGCTAACTGGCACTTAGGAGCCTTTACTGTCAAGCCTGCTTCGCGCAGGCGGGTTAGCACTGCCCGCAAGTGTGTCATATGCTCAGACCAGGATGCGGAGAATATCGCTACGTCGTCTAGATACGGTAAAGCGAATTCTTGCTGTCCCCGCAACACTTTATCCATGAGACTTGAAAAACAGTATGGCGCGTTCTTCAAACCAAAACTCAACACTTTAGGACGGAATGTTCCCATTGGTGAAATGAACGCCGCATACCTACTAGCCTCTTCTGTAAGTGGAACCTGCCAATAACCCCTGACAAGATCTAGGGTGGAAATAAACTGAGCGCTACTAACTTTCTCAAGGCGCTCCTCGATGTTAGGGATCGGATAAATTTGATCCTTAGTGATGGAATTAAGCCTGCGGTAGTCGACGCAAGGACGAGGTTCCTTGCCCGGTACCTCAACTAAAATCAAAGGGGAGGTATAATCACTCTCACCTGCCTCAATAACACCGAGCTGTAGCATTTTCTTTACCTCAGCCTCCATAATATCGCTCTGGCGGGGTGACACCCGATACGCCTTGGATCGTACTGGCTCTGGGGAGGTAAGTTCTATATCATGAGTAAGTACAGAAGTCCTACCAGGCCTCTCAGAGAACAGACCTTGAAACTCTTGTAATAGCTGGTGTAGTTCGGTTTTCTGCTCAGGCGACAGCGGTGCTTTACTGATAAGGTCACTAATGACTTGACCGGTGTCTTCCCTGTTCGTCACTGAGCCTAGTCCCGGAAGCTCGACCGGAAGCTCTTCAGGAACGTTTACCATCATGCACACCACTGCTTCCCTTTGTCTATAAGGTTTGAGCAGATTACAGTGGTAAACTTGCTGTGCTTTCCGCTTTCCTGGCAGACTTACCACGTAGTTAACGTCCGACAGTTTCTGAACAATTCGCGCTGGGCCCTCCCACTGCACGTCTAGTTTGTTGTTTAGCGATGTGCGCAATATCATGACCTCATCGCCAACCTCAAAACGACGGGCCCTGGCTGTCCGATCATAATAAACCTTGGCCCTCTGCTGGGCCTTTGTCATTGCTTCACCTGACAACTCCTGTGCCCTTCTTAAGCGTTCGAGGAGCTTAAGCACGTACTCCACCACGACTGGGTCGTCGCCCCTACCTTCCCATGATTCTCGAAGCATGCGAAGCGGAGATCGAAGCGAGCGACCGTACACCAGTTCAGCTGGCGAAAACCCCGTAGCCGCATGCGGCGCGGTTCTTAACGCAAACATCACCCCAGGCAAACACAGCTCCCAGTCAGTTCGATGTTCAAAACACAACGCTCTCAACACGCGCTTCATGACGGAGTGGAGCTTCTCAACGGAATTCGACTGTGGGTGGTACACTGAGCTGTGTAGCAGCTTTACCCCACACCTTTCGAGAAAAGTTGTCGTCAAAGCGCTAGTAAACACTGTGCCCTGATCTGATTGAATTTCTGCAGGAAAACCAACTCGCGCAAATATGGACAGTAGTGCATTAACTATCTCAACTGAGCTGAGTTCTTTAAGCGGCACTGCTTCAGGGAACTTTGTCGCTGGGCAGATCACAGTCAAAATGTGTCTGTACCCCGTGGCTGTTACCGGCAGAGGTCCCACTGTATCAATAACGAGCCGTCTAAAAGGCTCCGTAATGATAGGTACCAATTTCAACGGCGCCCTCGATTTGTCCCCTGGTTTGCCCACCCGCTGACAAGTGTCACATGTCCTCACGAAATGGTCTGCGTCCCGAAAACACCCTGGCCAATAGTACTCTTGCAAGAGACGGTCCTTAGTTTTCTTAACTCCTAGGTGTCCGGACCACGAACCCCCATGTGACAAGCGCAACAGATCCTGACGATAGCATTGAGGCACGACCAGCTGATCGAACTCCACTCCTCGGCGGTCTAGATACTTCCGGTACAGGACTCCACCTCTTTCCACAAAACGCGCAGTTTTCCTGGCGATACCTTCTTTGACATTGCAGCGCACGTTTTCCAGGCTGCCATCCTTTTTTTGCTCGGCTATCAAAGCCGTCCGGCTGACTTTTAGCAACCTATCAAGTCCGTCTGACGTAGGCGCGATGAGCAAATCAGTAGATAGCTCTTCTAACTTTCCCGCATCGGGCGTTTCCTCTCCAGTATCTGGCGCCTTTAACGTTACAGACTCAAGTTTATTCAGTTCGGGCGTGCTCGGAATATCAGCTTGCTGCGCCTCTGACCCTTTTTCGTTGTTTGATAACGTCGGCCCCGCAACTACCGCCTTTGCAGCGAGCTCCCGAACCTTCGATCTGGTTAAGGCCTGAACACTAGCTTCACCAAACAAAAGCCCCTTCTCGCGCAGGAGGTGATCGGACCTGTTTGAAAATAGGTACGGGTACTGGGGTGGCAGCATAGATGACACTGCCGCCTCTGTCTCAAGCGCTCCGAAAGGTCCTTCAATAAGCACTTTTGCTACCGGCAGACACACGCTATGAGCTTCCACGGCTTGCTTGATCCATGCGCACTCGCCCGTGAACATATGGGGTTCTACGTAAGATGGGTGAACTACATCCATCGTAGCTGCGGAATCGCGAAGCACTCGGCACTCTTTCCCGTTCACGAGGAGGTCTCGCATGTAAGGCTCGAGAAGCTTCATGTTCTCGTCAGTGCTGCCTATTGAAAAAAAAACAACTTTTGGTGTTGTTTCCGGACACTGCGCCGAAAAGTGACCCGGCTTCTGGCACGTATAACACAAGCGCGCTCGCCTCATCTCGAACCGCTTTCTGCGTTTGGCTGCCGCCGTCTCTTTACGTTTGGTCGGACTGCTTTCGCTCGCATCCGCACTACGCGTGTCCCCCTTTAATCTCATGGGTGTGAACTTTGGCCTCTCAAACTTCGAGCCAAATTCACCCTTTTGACCGTCCTTAGCTCCGCGAGCTCGACGCGTCACAAACTCCTCGGCTAGCTCAGCGGCTCTAGCCACCGTACTCACGTCTGGCCTATCCAAGACCCAGTATCGCACGTTCTCCGGTAACCGACTATAAAACTGTTCTAGCCCGAAACACTGCAGAACTTTATCGTGGTCACCAAACGCTTTCTCTTCTTGGAGCCACTCCTGCATGTTCGACATAAGCCTATACGCAAACTCTGTATATGACTCACTTTTGCCTTTCTCATTTTCCCGAAACTTCCGACGGAACGCTTCCGCAGACAGCCGGTACTTTTTTAGCAGACTCGATTTTACTTTGTCGAAATCCTCTGCTTCCTCTCTATCCAAGCGAGCGACTACGTCGGCCGCCTCGCCGGGTAACAAAGTGAGCAAGCGCTGTGGCCACGTTTCCCGAGAGAACCCCTGCTTCTCGCACGTTCGCTCAAAGTTAACCAGGAACAAACCAATGTCCTCTCCAAGCTTAAACGGCCGCATCAGGTCAGTCATTTTGAACAATACGCGTTCTCCTGCACCGTGTGCCTGACTTCCATTACGAGCGCGTTCCATCTCTACCTCGAGACGCTTCATTTCCAAAGCGTGTTCGCGCTCTTCTTTTTCTTTCTGCTCTTTAAGTTCGCGCTCCTGTCTTTTTGACGTCTCCTCAATAGTCTCAAGGCATTCCGACAGCTCGTCATCCTCAGCCTCTAACTCAAGAATAGCCGTTATCAGTTCCGGTTTTCTTAGTTTGTCTGAGACATCCAGACCCAACTCTCTTGCAAGCTCCAACAATTTCGGTTTGCGCAACGACTTCAAATCCATGGCTGCTCTGAATGCTGCTTTTTCTACTGCTTACTATTGTCTTGCCGCAAACTAACCCGGCAGCAACGACAACCACAATTACCAGCTCTGTTTCTGACACTAACAAAAAGCCTGGCAAAGCTCAGTAGAAGAAAGTCCCGCACTCACCAAACCTCGCAGGCAGGAATTCCGCGCAGTCGTTCCGCTGCAGGCAACCAGTCGTCACACAGGGCTCGTTGCACTGCTCCCGGATCGTCGTTGAGCTGC
Source organism: Dermacentor variabilis (assembly GCF_050947875.1). Lineage (NCBI taxonomy): Eukaryota > Metazoa > Arthropoda > Arachnida > Ixodida > Ixodidae > Dermacentor > Dermacentor variabilis. Next base: position 52,976,748 of record NC_134570.1, on the reverse strand, counting down.
TCAGCATACTGTCAACTGCATCTCTTTGCTGCTGGCCTCCGTTGTCGCGATCTCGCCGCTGGCAGACCGTTGTTTGAAGTCGTAGGCGATCTCACCGCTGGCAACCAGATGTTTGGATCTGACTGCTGGTACGATCTGTTGGGAACTCGGCGCTGACGCCCGTGGTTGTACCTGGGTCGCAAGCCCCAAGGGTAGCGTTGGCCTGGCGGCCTGGGGTACAACTGCAAGCATCCGAAGGTCCCGGCAAAGCATGAGTCGACAGGTAACAACGAAACAACTTGTTTATTTTAACATCTTAAAGAGTTGGCGGTCAGGTTTGACCGAAGTAGAGAGACGGGAGAGCACATCACTCAACGGAAGAAATCGGAGCCCTCCTCTGGCGTCCGGGGGCAGCTGTTTTTATACTCTCGCAGTTGAGGGCAAGAAGGAACCCCTCAAAAGACGAGCACGTGAATGTACAATGGGCTAATGGTGACGCACACTGTCGTAGCGATGCCGTAGCACCATGTCGTGGCGCTGCGCACGATCTCGTAGCACCTGGTCGTGGCGCTGCGCAGCACACTGTCGTGGCGCTGCGCAGCATACTGTCGTGGCGCTGCGCAGCACACTGTCGTGGCGCTGCCGGTCGGACACAATGACTGTAACGAGAAGATGGTCCCTGCTTTGGCATCGCCTGTTTCGGGCACAATGACTGGAACGAGATCCCTGCTTTGGCATCGCCTGTTTCGGGCCCAATAACTGGAAGGAGATCCCTGCTTTGGCCTCGCCTGTTTCGGGCACAATGACTGGAACGAAATCCCTAGGCGGTCGCATCGCCGCAGACGCGCCTGGAAACACCTGGCGATGAGTGTTGCGGTGACGACGATCGGGCCAAAATGTCCGCCGCCCCGCCGCCGTCGCGCCGGCAAAACCACGTGTCGCAGGCGAAACGCAACACATTGTTGAACCTGTGCAGGCGAGGTTAGGTTGACTGGAAATTGCAGTAGTGCTTGGACTTGACGTATATTTCATCGAGCGGTTCCTAGAGAAATTGAAACTCGATCGTTCCAGCACCGATGCAATGTATTCACGTGATTTTGGAAAATTGAGACGGAGACGACGCTCAACGATTAGCAAGAAGGCGCCCCCTGTACTGGAATAAGCAATTTTGACATGACTGGCATGATTCGCATGGTGAAGGCGGCGCCGTTCGAGACACCGTGCCCACAAATCCTCAAATGACATGCAGGCTACCTACTGCCTGCACCTCAATTCAGGCCTTTCTGAGTTGTTCTGCGGTGTTTTGTTGAGTTTCTCCTTATTTACTCTGGCGGCGCGGTGGGAACCGCAACACCAGGTCATTTATTTTTCTAGCGCGAACAAGCACGTGAGACTCCCCTGCGGTAATAGCGAAATCGTGTCGCATTAATTAGCCGGTTTACTCGAAGCGGGCGTACATTATCGCATGATACGCGCCGTCATGTGAAGTTAGCTAATGAGCAAAGTCTGATTAATTAACTTTTTTTTTCATTGGTCTCTTTAAGACGGCAGCGAAGCATTATCTACCTAAAAGAGAGCCTACGCTTAGCAGCAATTTCGATAAGTATGAGCTCGGAAATTCCAGGGCGAAATGTCCTAGGGCGCTAGTTAACCCTTACCAATCAGACTGAATTTTTTTGGAGCGTTCAAAAGCTGTCCTACGAGCTCTCGCTTTCCAGAGAATATTCGGTTCTACTGTCGCTTTCTCATTCTTTGAGAGGCGCGCAGGGCAGGCGCCGTACCGGCTGGCAACAGGAAACACGTCGGCAATGCTTGGATGTGCCCGCGACCCACCCTCCGAAAAAACGTGCCCCTAACAGGGTTTCGGCATAGACGCCTACTCGAGTTGCGCACTTGGAGGGGCAAAAAAGTGAAACGAAATAAAAGAAAGCGAAGAATAGAAACGTTAGAATAACGAGTGACAGCGCGAAGCAAGAATTCGCAAGTCTCTTTCCGAAGGGACGAAGAACGCGGACAGACGAATCACGTCGCGTGAGAGCAGGCATATATCTCTCCCGGTTGCGTCAGCTAACGGTCCTTCTCGACGGAAAGAATCAACGGCATGCATGCGACGTTGCGACATATAGTCACCACGCTATAACTTCGTCGTATCCCATTTCTCGCAGTCCGTTTCTTGCGTTACCCCGAAGTGACTCCTTGTTTATGCATTTCTTTTTCTCCCTTTTTTTTTTTTCGGCCTGGCATCTTTCGTCACCGATCCGTGCGACTGTGCGATTCCTACTTGTCCCGCATACCAGCACAGACAGCCGTCGTTCTTGTCGGGGCTTTCGTAATGCGACGTGGTTCTGTATATTGACTACGTTGCTTGTGAAAAGAATAATGTAGACAAAAAAAAATAAAAGAAACGGTCGATTGTGACTGGGCGCGTATTCTCCCATCTCCATCCCTTTCAGGAATACCTTCACTTTTGTGAGAAGTCGTGTCCACCACGACGTCTAATTGGATCGACGACGTGCTGTCGGGCACTTAGCCAATCATCGCACACCGACAGTGATCTGCAAAGTATAAGCGATCTTCGCATTCACGTTGTTCTTAGCTAATAGAACCCGTGGTAAGCTTTCGCAGAACTGTGATGTTGCCTGATAAAAAAAAACAAAACAAATGTTTTGACAAGTTTCGGAAAGCTATATAGGCGTTTTTCTGTGACGTTTATGTGAAGCTTATAGACGTCTTCACGTGGACTTATGGTCTTACACTTTTTGCTGACTATTCGCGATCGCCAGAGACTGGGTTGGTGAACGCACATCACTCTTACCAGAAAGGTACGTAATGTCCTTATAACAAGGGTGTACGAATACTACGCACACTGACACGCGTTACAAGCAGCGGACTAGAGTGCTTATCAATTCTGTCGAGTAATACTGCTGCTGCTGCAAGTTTTTGCATTACTGAAAACTTGTCCAAGTGTTCGCCTCAATCTCGGCTGCTCACTTCCCATGGAGCACAACGACATCAGCGCGTGATAAAATATGCTCGCGAAGATACGGAAAGCTATAGAACAACACAGTCATACGAATGCATATTCCGAGCACGTTTTTATTCTGTTATTTTATGTCTTTTAACGTTAAAGGAAACACACGGCGTTATGCACGAAGCAAAATGGTTCCGGATTTCGACCTTGCTCCACCCTGTCCTGTACAACCTGGGTGTCCTTCGCTCGCAGTGCAAAACGCAGCACGCCGCTTCGAAGCGACGCGGAAGTAAACGTGACCCCAGAGACATCCGCGCCTGTAAATAGACACAAATGAGCGCCTCTTCGGTTTTCACCGTCCTTACTTTCCCGCTCTCCCTATCGCCTCCTTCGCTCCCCTGCATGTATAATACGCTTACGGCGAGAAAGAGTTGCTATGGCTGTCGCTCGTGACCTAGGAAAAGAGAGTTAATAGTAGCTAAGGTAAGACGGGGAGAAATAGTAACTGCTTCCGGCCCGTTTCGCGGTTCCCTTCTCGGCAACCCTCCAAGTCCGCCATTCCGTTTCCCTGTCGTGCTGTCACCCCCCACTTCTCTTCTTTTTTTCTTCCTTTCCGAGAGGTCACGTTTCTTCGTCATTTCCCCATTTCCCGTTCTCCGTTTCCCCCATTTCCCGTCTGGCGTCACGTCGTTCCCCTCCTCCTTCTCTTCGCTTCGGGCGTTACCGCGCAGAGTGTATGCGCAAGGCATACGTCTTGTCAGTTCCGTGCACAGTGGCGCGGTACGCCTCCTCGGTTGCCTGTCTGATTATCGCGCTCCAGCAGCACTGTAATCAGTTTTGATTTGATGCGGAGGCGTGCGGGCGTCCCGACTGCTAACTGGATGACTATCGCATGGCCGCGCCGAGGACTTTGCACGGAGGATGGGGGGGGGGGGGGAGGGCGGGGAAGGGGGAGCTGCTGTAGAACAGGCTACAGGGCTGCAAAACTCAACTACGCTTGAGTCGAAGATGGCCGTCGTCGTCGTCGCCATCATAATCGTTATCACTATAATTAATTATAGACTGCTCTATTCACCTCAGTTGGCTATGCAATGTACTCCAAACAAACAAACAAACAAACAAACAAAGCTAACTTAAGTGTAATGCAGGACGAAGGCAATCTCCAATCACTCCGGTAAATAAAGCTTCGACTGGGGCTAGTTGGCGTGGCATCGTTCTGCTTGCTGCGCTACACTGCTTATACGAAGGACATGTGTGTGTCTCTTTTTTCTCCTTCGTATAAGCAGTATAGCGCAGCAAGCAGAACGACACTCCGGTAAGTTGGTTCCGTCAAATATGCCTGTAATTTTTCGATAGAGGAAAGTATGCCGTTGTATTCAAGTTGCAGGGCGTGACGTCAGGAATATGCGGCTGCGCTGCAGTCACATCCAGTTCAACAGAAAAAAAAAAGAAATCGATAGACTGCACTGCGGTGAATCTTCAAAAGTTGCCTTGAAATTCCGCGGTTGAGGTGCGAAATGGTAAGATCGGAAAGCTTTGACTTCCCTTTTCTCCTGATAATCAACCTTTGCCGTCAAAGAAATTTGCGGATAATAGATGTTTGAAAGAGACTACTTAACTGATTTAGAGATTGCGTCTGAGCTTTGCTCCCAACACAAGCGCTTCTATTATTCTTCAAAAAGACAGGCATTGCTGAGACATGTTTAATGACTTCGGTGTGTATATGCGCGCCCATCGGGTGTACGTAACCCCTATGTGTGTGCGTGCGTGTGTGTGTTCTTTTTTACTTTCTTTGTCCCTTCTGTGGCTTTCCTTCATTAATGTGCCATCCCGAGCAGTTCTGTATATAGCACTGAATGCAGACCGACAAAGCAGTGCCGGTGAGCTCGTCGCTCTTGTGCGCAATCAAACAATAACGCGGCTGTAAAAACCTGCACGTATAATCTCAGCTGACATGTACATCTAAAAGCGACACAAGGGATGATCCATAGTGCCTAAATGTGTACATATACGTTGTCCCACTTGTTTCCACGTGCACGTCTCCTCGCAATTAATTCGTCGACAAGCAGCATTCAAACAGCTTTCCTCTTCTTCCTCGCGTCGGTCTGGCGTGGTGTTCGCATTTCGGCTGTAGCTTGCGAGTGGTGTAGCTTAGCGCATTAACACGAACAAGTCGCACGAGATTACTCGAGGGTTAGAATGAACGCAAGCACGATTGTACGCATCGCGCTTATAGTTATGTAGGACGTTTAATTATTCGGCTTCACTGCGAAATTGCTGTACGTAGATTCTAACGTGTGCGGTTTGACGCGCATATCGTTGCGTATACATACGAAGTTTCTGGCCCGAAACCTGGAGAACCATTCGGGGCCGTCAACTATAGACAAACATTGAGAGAGGCAGCGCCCCGTGTGAATTCGCCCAAATGTCACTTCTGTTGTAGGCAAACGTTCGCCAGCTTTCAGTTAAGGTCAGCATCTCCGTCAACCCTTCTTAATGGGGGGCACTGCGGTAACTCTATAGGGGGACCCGTTTTACTTGCTTCCACCGAGCGGCTCAATGGTCCAGTTCTGTTCTATCTGCGGCTCAAGTGCGGAGTATCTGCCTGCAACAGGCGCTGCGCCGCTTCAGCCTGCAACGATGCTGCTTCTCCTATGTCTGCGGTGTAAGAACACGCGGGTGTGTGGGGCTTCAGCGCGACGCGTTTTATAGGCACGGGCTCGTAAAAAATAACCCCGTGCGAAGCAGAGAGGTGCACTCTGCGATAGAAAAGGGTCAGGGAGTGCTCGCACTTTCTTTTTTTTTTTTTACCTGATGTTATTTTCCCGTATGCGTGCATAATGCGGTGTTTGCACGACTTTGGGGCACGCCGCGATTCAGGGCACCCAGGGGGGTCAAATTAAGGTACCCGACGAGTTAGAGTGAGCGCGTGTAGTACGCGCTTGCAAGGCCCACGAAAGAGAGAGGTGATCGGTATGTCACGAAATTGCGACAATCAACCTAAAAAGGTTAATAAATGGCTGGCTTTGTGGAAAGTAGGCCCAGATATGCACTGGAGTCGTCGCATCAGCGGAATCTTGTTTTCGCACAGTCTCATGTTTTGGTATTTGGAACGAAAAGGCCGAAAGAAATGGACGATACATTGTAGCTATGAAAGTGAGTCTTTCTTTGTGGAGTCGAATGGAGCTTCGATGCTAAGGTCAGTGGTTAGACTGGGTTACTGTGAAGGTTACTTCACTGCGTCACTGAGAGTAGAGGGGAGAAAACTCTTTAAGAAGTGAAGCTTTCTGACGTTCGGCTGGTTTAGAAGGCTGGGGATGGTGCTGTAGTTGCATTACGGTGAAGAAGGCAATAGGGGAGCCGCCGAGAAGGTGAAGGCGAGAGGAGGAGTAGCGATGGGCGCCGATTGGTTGGCGCAAGCGATGACGTCAACAAGTCAGAGGGGCGATGTGGACGCCTTGGTCATGCATTTCGAGCTTGTTTTTCGCGCCGCGAGACATGAACATAGGATAGTCAAAAGACATGGTAAGTCCTGCACCACATTTTCATGGCCGTGTCTGTTAGCGTAAAAAAAATTACCGACGATTACGTTACTTCCTAATGCGAAATGTGAGCGCAGCAAATAAGCTGTTTCACCTTTTGGATAGATTGAGGCAAAGAAATCGAGCAACACATGTATGCGCTATCACATAATTTTTTTTTATTTTTCACACGTATTCCTTTAACAAAGACTCCACTAACAGTTCTTGACAGTCATGAAGGAAGCTTTGTGGTCGGAGAAATAGACTGATATATGTTCGACTTGGTACACCAATGCTTGATTCTCAAAGACGAGATCTATACAAGTGCCTCGCGAGGTTGTCACAGCCGTGGGGGAAGCAGAGGCTAAGCGCCGCCGCCGAGAAGACCCTGCCGTTCGCGCCGCCGAAGCGGAGGCTCATTGCCGCCGTCGAGAGCAACCAGCAGTAAGCGAGGCTGAAGCAGAAGCTCATCGCCGCCGCCGAGAAGACCCTGCAGTTCGCGCCGCCGAAGCGGAGGCTCATCGCCGCCGTCGAGAGCAACCAGCAGTAAGCGGAAGCGGAGGGGGGCGGCGTGTACACCCAGCGGCAAACGATGGGGGCAGAAGCGCGCGCAGCAAGCGGACAACACGATAAAGGGAGGAGGGAAGAGATAGCAGCGACTGACTGATGCCGCTGACGGCGATAGTGAGTCAACCCCAGCTATCCGCCACACAAGAACAGGGGGGGGGGGGGACACTTTCCTCCTCTTTCTGCATGGCGGCGACGGTGTTCTATGCAGTCACGTTATCTTGACTCTCTAGCGGCGTCAGCGGCATCCAGCGGTATCAGTCGGTCGCTGCTAGCGCTGGGGGGATGAAAGGGGGGCGGAGCTGGTTACGAGGCCGACGACGACGCCGACGACGACGCGAAACCCAGGAACGGACGCCAAAGAGCTGCGCTCTAAAACATTCCGCGACGTCATCAAGCCACGGAGGCGGAGTGCAGACTGCCCCGGCGCTCGGTCGGCTGCGGGGATGGAGTGGACGAGAAAGTAAGAGAAAGATTAAATATATTGCGCAAGCGACGGGAAAGAAACGCTTTCGTCGATTTAGGAAATTTGCGGCACCAGCACATTTTTTTTCCTAAGAGCGCGTAGCTCACATTCATGGTTAATAATGTCGGCACTCAAACAGCATTTCCGTGTTGCCTTACCAACCATCGTGAAGCAAGAGATCGGCGGTTTGTTGAGCTGCTGTGCAGTTAGTCGCGCAGTTGAACTTATTTAGAGGGGATCGAATCGTAGAGGTCGCTTTAACCTTGTGCGGTATAACCTGCTATATGTACTGAGCAATGGGAAATGGAAACAGTATACAACTAAAGTGGAACGGAGCCCAGTGATGAAAGGAATGGTTACGCGATGATGCTGGTGGCCAACACAGTGGAACTCCTAGGGAATTGAGTCTGGCCTTAATGGTCGAGCGGATTTTGTGACAAGCTGTACGCTGATTGTCGACGCCACTGCGGTGCGTTGCTGCCTGACACGGATATCTTTGCATTGTGGCAGCGTCAACTTGCCTAATGGTACGCATTCTGCAGTTGCGACAGCCTCGAGGGAACGCTCTGCGTAAATGATGCACGGCGTGCACATATACGAAAGACCACCGCTTGGCACACTTCTTTTTTTTTTTTTTTTTTTTTTTGCTGCGACGCTGTAGATATACAAGCCGCCTCGGTTGGCCCCGAGAAAGCCCATGGGTTCGCGCGCGTACATACCACGCAGTGTGCTCGACGCGCTCTCGTTTCGAGGCTGTCGGCTAATCCGCCTGTAGAGCCTACCGCGCAGACTTCGTGCGTTTCTGCGATATGCTAAGCCTTCCGGTCGTGGCGATAATTTTTCTTTCTGCATTTCCTTCGCTCCCGCAAGACGTGCGCGAACACCCGCTCTGTTTTCTTCGCTTCACGTTGCAGCGGGAGTTGAAACGTTTGGCTGGTCGCTGTTGCGCGGCTATAGCTACAGATCCGGTGGACTTACAGAGCATCTACTCCGTCTTATCAACTCAGCTATACGCGGGCAGCATACCGAAAAGTATAGTTATAGCGACAGCCAACCAGATAAGAAAACCAGAAGAAGGGGACTTATCTGCTGAAACGTCTCTGGACGCTTCCCGCGCGACATTAGCCTGAACAGATGTTAGCTAGTTAGTCGGTTAGTAAGGTTTTATGACGCAAGAGCAACGTATACAAGCAATGACGAGCCACCTACAAGGAAGTCGTTAACGCTGAAATATTAGAAGAGCATAACAGGCGAGTGCTCCTTGGCCGTTCTCTGGAACACGAAGTTGGATTTCGTTATTTAATGGCTGACTCGACCTCTTTGTAGCCTTCACAGCGGTGCGCGGAATTTCTGAGACGGAGCTTCTTTATAGAGCTCCGTCTTACTTCTGAGAACACATAGGGTTGGCTGACCAGGACGACAAGGCGCAACGGAGCCGCGGATACAGATAGCGCTCTCCATTGAAGCCCACTTGTGCGGAAGCAACCCGCGGCTTGTCTATAAACACCCGCAAGAAACTGGAATAATGCATCTGTAGAAGTATTTTATTACCTCGCATCGTTTGACTTTGAATAAAACCTACGTTCGTGCGATAATCTATCAGAATATTTTTATAAACTATATAATTTGTGACGAAGTGACAACTTTTACTACCCTATTGCAAAGACCAGCGTCTACCAGTGTCTTCCGGTGTGAAACCAGCGCGTTTCTTGGCACTCAATCGCACTGGGTACGCTGGGTGCCCCAATGAGAACGCTGGATAAGAGCTGGGTCACACTGGAAGAGACGCTGGTTCCACTGCCATGACGCTGGCGCGCACTGGTTTGTGCTGTACAGGTGCTGGTTCTCGCTGCAGTTCGCTGGTTCGCACTGGAATCTGCGCTGGTTGCGTTTGTGCCGCGCTGGTTCCAGTGCGCGAGGACGAGCGCTGCTGAATATTAAATGCTTTATACAATTTCATCGCTTGATACTAGTCTCTTGTCCTAAATAACGCTACATCTTCGGGTCATAAAACTCTATTTCGTGTCGCAGCTTGGAATAAAGGTGCGTGAGCTGCCCTGCATGTTTATTCGCGCACATTTGTTACTGAAGCTCACTTTCGTTTCTTTTTTTCATTTTCCCTTCTGACTGGTCGGATAGCTAAATTCTTGAACGAAACCAGGCAAACGCAGAGGACGCCGCTTTTTTGAGTAATTCGCGCGTAACATATGACTGGGAGTTGCGGCCGTTGTCGCAGTGTTGTGGAGCGGACATTAAAGGCAGAAGTCGTTCAGACGAGCGCGAACGGACCCCGAGTTCGAAGCCTATCGCTGACTGATATTATCGCACCGGTAACAAACCTGACGGGATTCGTGCGCTTCCACTTTCCCTATTGTACTGAAATAAAGTTCTGAGGCTCAAATACACACATTTTAGCTTTCGCCAGCTACCCACGCCGAGATCGGTCCCCACCGAAGCCTATAGGCCTAGCATATCCGCCGAGTCCGTCTGCACGCTATCGGCGCGTCTAGGCTCAGGAATCAAGGAGTCTAACAAGGATAAATCACTCTATATTTCAGCTTTCGCATCGGTGTTCGCAAATAAACCATTTTCTCATGTCTACAGTGCCAGCACAAGAAGCGATGACCGCCGATGTGAGGCGTCATAAACACAGGTATATGTGCTGTCGCCGAAGGTTCCCAGCACTAGCCTGCGCTTCTCTGATGAAGATATATGACTAGACAGGCGTGCTGACTGAAAGGCATTACTGAACTAAGAAGACGTTGCATATCCCTCGCGTGAAAAACAAGAAACGGCTATCGAAATCGCCAGTAACAGCCCATACAGCGTCCCGGGTCGGTGGTTCATTTAGGACTTTTTTGCAAGTTAAAATACCAATCGCAAGTGAAAATCGGTGTTGTGGCACTTCTGAGCATGCTACTGGGTACGGACAGAAAATTTTTCTTCGTAGTACAGGCGTGAGTTTTAGTTGCTGGGCGATAGCGCATCTACCATGTCTATGCAAGACGTAGCTCGGCAAAACTAAAGCTGCTTCTCGATTTTGACATGGCAAATTATCCGCTGACGTTTCTCTGCGTGGCGTAGCAGCGAAGTACCGGGCTTGGGATCTGTAGGTCGGAGGATCGAATCCTGGTCGGAACACTTCTTACGGTTTTTTTTTTCGTTTTTTATTGCACTAAAACGCTCCATGTTGCTTTCTGCATTCAATATATATATATATATATATATATATATATGGTGCCCAGGCACCGCGTATTTAACGCGCTAGAGCTGTTTTCTCACCAGTATCCAGCGCCTCCCAGTACGCCGCGTCTGCCCAGCGCCCCAGCATCCAGCGCGTGGCACTGGGTCCATTGTCCGGCGCACTCGATACTGGGTACTGGGTTTTGCAATAGGGTAAGCTTTACATCAGCGGCGCACATCAGCGGCGCACATCAGCGGCGCACATCAGCGGCGCACAACAATCATATTCTTCTTCATCATCGCATTCTCCTGAAAGATTTCCGAGCATCCGGAACTGAATTCCGGAACTGAATAACTCTTAAATCCCAACACTATGCGTTTCATCAGAAGAGGGGCAAAACGACAACACGGTGCCTACATACAGGCCATGGTTAGCGCGCAGAAAAAAAAATGTTATCCAAGAAGACATCGCTTATGAGAGGATCACCGTAGCTAAATCAGTACGTGTATAGTCGCACGTGTTGACGCTAGCAGCAAATGGTTTGAGCGCTGGCTACAGCTTATTCGCTGTGCACGGACGTAACACGTAAAGGAAACAAACTCGCCGGCACCGAAAAAAAATCGACGTCAATCTTCCCGTCTGCGTTGTTGATGCGAGAGCATCAAATGGACCCGTTGAGCGAAAAGGCCGGCGGCGTCTGTAGCAGCGAAACGGCCCCTAAATTCCCATTGGTTGCGACGCCCCGTCACGAGCGCGCCTCGACGGAGCCGAGTGGGCGAATCTGAACACCCGCTGGGGCGCTGACGTGCCAGGTGTTGCGTGAGGAGAGAGGGCATCGCCGCGACGCCACGTCACAGCGCGCCTCGGCGAAGCAGTCACGTGACGCCCTTCGTCGGTCTCTCGTCGCGCAGGACGTCGGCGGCATGCGGGGTTGGCACCGCAGTCGGGTTACTGCTGCTTGCTGGCTCGGGCAGCCCGTACCGCTTTGGCGCATTGCCCGCAGCGCAAAACTCGAAGGACCACTCAGCGGCGTTCCATTGGACATTGATGCTTCCGCATTGACAACTGATAAGAAGTGGTTAGGTGCCCTCGTATCTTTCTTTTTTCTCTACACTCCTCTCACGCTTTCTTTTTCTTTCCTGCGGCTATCATTCTTTCGCGTATCCTGTAAGAGTGCGAGAGGGCTTCATAACAAAAGGTGTAAAGAAAAAGAGGATCAAACGAAGCATCTCGCGCGAAACAAATACGCGAGATTACAACTGCGACAGCTAAAAAATGGGGAAAAGGAGGGAAAACGAGAAGCAAGCGACCGGAAAAGCAGGTGCAGCGCAGTAGGTCGGTAAAAGGGGAAGGACATATTTTCTTCCCTCTAAGCTTCGACAGCACAAGAGCTCGTCTCTTTCCGTTTTCCCGCAGCCGCCATGAACCGGTCTATCCGGATCTCGCCTTTTGTGTTATTTGAATTTTCGTAGGCTCTGCTGCCTTGTTTCATACAAAATGAGAAATTAACTTTTAATAGATTTAAAACTAAACTATAAAATCAAAAGTTGAAGGCCCCTGCCCACTCTACCCAGAGCTTGCTTGTCCCGATCATTTCAGGGAATTGTTATCCCCTTTCTCGGCCTCATAGAAAGAAAAATAAGTATTTCTACGAGGGGGAGAATGGGGAATGGAGATTCAGTGGAAGTCAGCGCACGCCCTGCAAATATAGAAAGTGCAAGCGCTATACTAGGTTCATCTCGTATGTGCATGAGGTGAGTATGGGTGTGCGTGTGCGTGTGTGGGGGGTTCGCGCTGGTGTCCGCTTCCCTAAAGCTAACTGACATACCACAGCAACAGGTACCGGTAAAATGGGGAAGAAATTGCCAACGACGCTGCAGAGTAAACGTACAATAAAAAGGCAACTCCAAAGCAAAGGGGAAGAAGCCAGGTGACGAAAAGTATAGGAGAGGTCAATACGGAAGGAATAAGACCCTTTAAAAGAGGACATGAATAGGTCGCGCTGCGAAAAGAGGAAATAAAAGCGGGGAAAAAGGAGGCTGCGATCGGCAACGAGAAAAAGCGGCATAGATAACAGGAAAAGAAGAAGCCGTAGAAGTCGAGGAACGACGATAGGTGTTCAGGGAGGGACGTAAGGAAGGTACAGGCGAGTGTCACCGCGAACGTTGTTACATGTTCTGATGGCGCCCCTTGGGAAGAAGGCGTTAGTGGGCGTCGTTTCCCGAATCGCCTCCGCTTCGCACTTGGCGGAATGAAGAGGGCTAAGCGTCGTTTCTTTTCACATCCCTATTTCCCGCACACTTTTTTTTTACTTTCTGTGTTCCGTCTTCGTCGTCTCGTCGCTTCCGGCGTATTGACGGATTCCCACGCCACACCTCCCCAACTACTTCCTCCCTTCCCTACTCCCCACGCTCTTGATGTACATCGCAAGAACGCCGCCTTTGACATCACCATTACACCGTAAGTCCTCCCACCCACGTCTTCAGTACGTCTTATATATGGTTGCCTGACATTGTTCTCTCTTTCTTTCTTTTCTTCTTTTTTTTACGACTGCGGCTGACATTTGGAAATCCACAATGGTTCGGACAGCTCCCCAAGGGGGAAAAGAGGAAATAAAACCCGAGGGAGAGACCGCTGTTTTACAGCCACAACACTTCGGGCGCCGTTGCACTAGCGTGTTCGCGAAGCAAACATAGATAGCATAGCGAACAAGGCGGCTGCCTTTCTGAAAAGATTGTTTTGTCTTGTTTTTCATTTTCTTTAGGCCGAATTGAATCGAATGGGCTTTATTTGCCCACCTCTACTTGGAGGAGGCCGAGGAATAAATAGCCGCAAGTGCCCGCTTGACGGTCGCTTCAACACTCAGCGTGACAGCAGTAGGCAACGGTTGATGAAATCAGGTCATAAAAAAGAAATTGCAGGTCCTGCCAACGATAGCGAGGTTTGGTTTAGCGCTCAAACTCCTAGGATGGTGTTCTAAGTATACGCGGGTGCGACAACATACACGGGGGTGCGACACAACTACTGGCATCCTTTAAAAGCTTTAACACGCCGTGTGACGCCTGTAATGGCGTCGCACAGGCGCCGCATGCGCTTCCCGTAAAGAACGGCCGTCAGTGAAATTACGTCACTTTCAGACTGTGAGCACTGATACTGTTTTCAACTATTTCATATCCTGAGAGAACTCGAGGTAGAAGGCATACGCTGTGAATGAAACGTTTCGTGACCCATTATCTGCCGTCTGTAATTCTAAAGAAAGGGTACCGACGAATAAGTCCGGCAAGAATATGAGACCTGGTTTCCGCAGCTTTTGCCGTTCAAGCGCAGTGTACAGCACCTACCTCGCATATGCGGGATAGATAAGCTTATAGTATAGATATACGTAAATATATGCGGAACGTCACGGCAACGCCGACGGTGAAACTTCGCCTGAAACTTCCGCACATTTGCTATGGCAATAATATATGGTAAAAGAGTAAGTGCCCACTCATCAATGTGGAAAGCATAACGACCCGAGTAGCAATATATATAGAAGGAAATTTATTATTAGGAAAATTAGGTAAAGCTTAGCATATAGAGAGTGCGATAGACGCAGCACTGCGAAAGCGGCACTCTTGTAACACACGAAACATTCCGTCCGGTAAAATTTTATTATTTATGTACCCGAATGGCTGTATATTTTCACGTGTCCTTTGTCTCTAGATGCTCCGTTCACTTCTGACAGTTTGGTTCTTTAATGTTCCGTTCCGCAGAGTTTGTACGCTTCACCGAACAACACCCGAGAAGAGGTTAGGCTGTGCATGACGACGACGACCTTTAAAAGAGCAAGAAGCGAGTGGACGGCCCAACGAGACAGACACGAAGGACGCGACTAACACGCGCGAGTTCCCGTACGGCTTTCGGACGTACAGCCGCGATCAATTTGAAGGTGATCGCGCGAGTATCGACCGGCGGGCCTTCCAAGCAGCATAGCGGCCGATTTCGGAACTGCGAAGATAAAAATTGCGCTGCCTTCTTGCCCTATTATGCTCTTCCAGGCTGCAGCCATCACCCCCAAGGTCAACTCGCCACATTTTTGTGTTTGTTTCCCTTTCATGGCAATGATCTGTGCGCGTCGCTTCCTCATGCACATCTTGGCTAACAATGACGCCTCTGTGCAAAAGCTCATAACGCAATCGAAATGAATTCGCAGGTTATGCCGTGAACGGTGACGGGAGTGACAGCTTTTCAGGGAACACCAAGAGAGAGAGAGGGGGGAGCTATCTGATGTTTCCCTCTCGACCGACGGTGATGACGTAACATGGCGCTGCTCCTAGTTTCGGTCGCCGCTCGAGCGATCACCTTCAAATTGATCGCGACTGTACCTTTTTGATGCCTGCCGACTGAGTTTCAAGATTTGAACGAGCGTGATTTCGCGTAACCGCAAGCGGCGTTAAAAGTGCGTGCTTGTGACCCCGTAATCGGCCGCTACACTGTAAAGTAATTTACACCCTTAGAAGTGAAAAAGGGTGTAAATGTGCCTGTAACGCACACTCTTATGGTGTGGTTTATACAATTGACACCCTCAGGGTGCGAGTTACGGGCACATTTACACCCTTCTTCACTTTTAAGGGCGTAAGTTATCTTACGGTGTGCCTCATGCGCCAACCATAGTTTCCGACAAACGCCTCTGGAGGGAGCTCTGGCGCTAGCGTCTACAGGGGCTGCAAGTGTACTAGCATGAGAATTATGGGGCAGTTACGTTGACATTCCCTAACTTCGTCCTTCCGGCTCTAAACGGCCTCATGACTTGGCATATTGGTAATTTTTTATGAAAAATATAGCAGTACAACGCAACAGATTACAAAGATTAGGCGTCTGCGCAGGTATACTGACTTCCTGGCTGCGTCCGTGTGCTCGTTCGTTTGGAAAGATAAGCCGCAAATAAATAACGCCGCAAGAACGCCTGAGGCCACAAGCTCGAATATCAGACACGTGCGTGGCCTACCCTTACAGATAGCATCCATGATTTTCAATCTCATCTCAAGCGAATTTATATTGAATACGAAGTCAATAGAAATGCAGCAACATCTCTATGACGGCTTATTTTTTTTTTTTTTTTAGTCGAGGGACGCTTACTACTCCCGTGGTAGCTGAGCGATCGCAGCGCCTGTGTTCCATCTAGCGATTTTTCTAGGAGACTCCTCGGTGGCCCACAAACAATACCGTGCTCTGCGCCCAGGGATACATCTTTAAAGCCGTTTAACAGCCCGAGTCAGTACACTCCCTCTTGTCCCCCCCCCCCCCACCCCCCGCAACCCGCCTCCTATTTATTCTCTCCTTTATGGGCGTTGTTCCGCCGTCGAAATAGCCGCCACAACAGAGCGCTCTTCAATTTGAGAACGAGTGTCGTCACGTCGCTCGTTATTAAGTGAAACGGCCGGCCAATTTCGTGTTGCCAGACGTCTTACGAGCTTCCATTGACGTTTGCGTTGTCCCGCCAGAGAGCACTCATTGCTTTATTGGTTCCCTCTTTTATTTCTTCAGCCCGTTCGCGCGTTTCACGCAGCACTAAATTTTTAAGTTGGTCGCTTCTCGACGCGTTCTTTGTCGTCGCCGCAATATCTTGGGTCGTGTCTCGCCTCGGGCACTTCAGCGTTCGATGAGAAGGCGGCAATTGCTCTTCAGGCTCGAGGCACACCTACGACAATGTGCGCAGGTGAGAGAGAATCGGGAAGGCGTAGCGAGTGGAATTTGAACACGGGGGCGGTGAACAGATGCTCGTCGTAAGCCTGTCAGACAATTGTGTCGCGCCTCGTCTGCCATCCGCGGTGTATCTTCCTGAATAACTTGTCTCGTGTGTGCAGAGCTTTGTATGCGTTCGGGTATTTTTGACTCTCTGCTCAGTGTTACGTTTCGCCTACGACGCGCGGTTTAGCCGACGCGGATGCAACGGACGCCGGGGCTTCGTTCAAAGCGGCAGACATTTTGGCCCGTTCGGCGCCGCCGCTACGCCTCCCCGCCAAGCGCGTCCAGGCATGTTCCAATGCCACGTGTCTTCGTGTGCGTGTGTGTGTGTATGTGCATGTTGGTGCCCACGCTTGTCGAAGCGCGGCAGCCGGGGAGAGGAGCTCCCCCAACTGTGAAGCGAGGAGGTCTGAGCGGCGCCGGCACGACGGCTGCGCCACCTTCTCCTCCCAACGTTCCCGAGCGGCACAGTCACGTGCGCGTCAATAGAGGCGTTCTTTCTTGCCCTCAACTGCGAGAGTATAAAAGCAGCTGCCCCCGGACGCCAAAGGAGGCTCCGATTTCTTCTGTTGAGTAACGTGCTCTCCCGTCTCTCTACTTCGGTCGACCTGACCGCCCACTCTTTGCGATGTTAGAATAAACAAGTTGTTTTGTTGTTACCAGTCGACTCATGCTTTGCCGGGACCTTCGGATGCTTCCAGTTGTGCCCCAGGCCGCCAGGCCAACGCTACCCTTGGGGCTTGCGACCCAAGTGCAACAACGGGCGTCAGCGCTGAGTTCCCAACAACTGTCTGCCAGCGGTGAGATCGCGACAACGGAGGCCAGCAGCGAAGATATGCAGTTGACTGTATGCTGAGCAGCTCAACGACCATCCGGGAGCAGTGCAACGAGCCCTGTGTGATGACTGGTTGCCTGCAGCGGAACGACTGCGCTGAATTCTTGGCTGCGAGGTTTGGTGAGTGCGGGACTTTCTTCTTCTGAGCTTTGCCAGGCTTTTGTTAGTGTCAGAAACAGAGCTGGTAATTGTGGTTGTCGTTGCTGCCGGGTTAGATTGCGGCAAGACAATAATAGGCAGTAGAGAAAGCAGCATTCAGAGTAGCCATGGATTTGAAGTCGTTGCGCAAACCGAAATTGCTGGAGCTTGCAAGAGAGTTGGGTCTGGATGTCTCAGACAAACTCAGAAAACCTGAACTGCTAAGGGCTATACTTGAGTTAGAAGCTGAGGATGACGAGCTGTCGGAATGCCTTGAGACCATTGAGGAGAGGGAGACGGCAAAAAGACAGGAGCGCGAAATTAAAGAACAGAAAGAGAAAGATGAGCGTGAACGAAAAGAACAGAAAGAAAAAGAAGAGCGTGAACGTAAAGAACAGAAAGAGCGAGAGCAACAAGAGCGCGACCGTCAACACGCTTTGGAAATGAAGCGTCTTGAGGTAGAGATGGAACGCGCTCGTAATGGAAGTCAGGCACACGGTGCAGGAGAACGAGTATTGTTCAAAATGACTGACCTGATGCGGCCGTTTAAGCTTGGAGAGGACATTGGTTTGTTCCTGGTTAACTTTGAGCGAACGTGCGAGAAGCAGGGGTTCTCTCGGGAAACGTAGCCACAGCGCTTGCTCACTTTGTTACCCGGCGAGGCGGCCGACGTAGTCGCTCGCTTGGATAGAGAGGAGGCAGAGGATTTCGACAAAGTGAAATCGAGTCTGCTAAAAAAGTACAGGCTGTCAGCGGAGGCGTTCCGTCGGAAGTTTCGGGAAAATGAGAAAGGCAGAAGTGAGTCATACACAGAGTTTGCGTACAGGCTTATGTCAAACATGCAGGAGTGGCTCAAAGAAGAGAAAGCGTTTGGTGACCACGAGAAAGTTCTGCAGTGTTTCGGGCTAGAACAGTTTTATAGTCGGTTACGTGAGAACGTGCGGTACTGGGTCTTGGATAGGCCAGACGTTTGTACGGTGGCTAAAGCCGCTGAGCTAGCCGAGGAGTTTGTGACGCGTCGGGCTCGCGGAGCTAAGGACGGTCAAAGGGGTGAATTTGGCTCGAAGTTTGAGAGGCCGAAGTTCACACCCATGAGAGCAAAGGGGAACACACGTAGTGCGGATGCGAGTGAAAGCAGTGCGACCGAACCTAAGGAGACGGCGGCAGCCGAAGCCGAACGCAGAAAGCGGTTCGAGACGAGGCAAGCGCGCGTTTGTTATACGTGCCAGAAGCCGGGTCACTTTTCGGCGCAGTGTCCGGAAACAAAACCAAAAGTTGTGTTTTTGTCATTATGCAGCATTGACGAGAACATGAAGCTTCTCGAGCCTTACATGCGAGACCTCCTCGTGAACGGGAAAGAGTGCCGAGTGCTTCGCGATTCCGCAGCTACAATGGATGTAGTTCACCCCTCTTACGTAGAACCCCATATGTTCACGGGCGAGTGCGCATGGATCAAGCAAGCCGTGGAAGCTCATAGCGTGTGTCTGCCCGTAGCAAAAGTGCTTATTGAAGGACCTTTCGGAGCGCTTGAGACGGAGGCGGCAGTGTCATCTATGCTGCCCCCCCAGTACCCGTACCTATTTTCGAACAGGTCCGATCACCTCCTGCGCGAGAAGGGGCTTTTGTTTGGTGAGGCTAGCGTTCGGGCCTTAACCAGATCGAAGGTTCGGGAGCTCGCTGCAAAGGCGGTAGTTGCGGGGCCGACGTTATCAAACAATGAAAAAGGGTCAGAGGCGCAGCAAGCCGATATTCAGAGCACGCCCGAACTGAATAAAATTGAGCCTGTAGCGTTGAAGGCGCCAGATACTGGAGAGGAAATGCCCGACACGGGAAAGTTAGAAGAGCTATCTACAGATTTGCTCATCGCGCCTACGTCAGACGGACTTAATAGGTTGCTAAAAGTCAGCCGGTCGGCTTTGATAGCCGAGCAAAAGAAGGATGGCAGCCTAGAAAACGTGCGCTGCAATGTCAAGGAAGGTATCGCCAGGAAAAATGCGCGTTTTGTGGAAAGAGGTGGAGTCCTGTACCGGAAGTATCTAGACCGCAGGGGAGTGGAGTTCGATCAGCTGATCGTGCCTCAGTGCTATCGTCAGGATCTGTTGCGCTTGTCGCACGGGGGTTCGTGGTCCGGACACCTAGGAGTTAAGAAAACTAAGGACCGTCTCTTGCAAGAGTACTATTGGCCAGGGTGTTTTCGGGACGCAGACCATTTCGTGAGGACATGTGACACCTGTCAGCGGGTGGACAAACCAGGGGACAAATCGAGGGCGCCGTTGAGATTGGTACCTATCATTACGGAGCCTTTTAGACGGCTCGTTATTGATACAGTGGGACCTCTGCCGGTAACAGCCACGGGGTACAGACACATTTTGACTGTGATCTGCCCAGCGACAAAGTTCCCTGAAGCAGTGCCGCTTAAAGAACTCAGCTCAGTTGAGATAGTCAATGCACTACTGTCCATATTTGCGCGAGTTGGTTTTCCTGCGGAAATCCAATCAGATCAGGGCACAGTGTTTACTAGCGCTTTGACGACAACTTTTCTCGAAAGGTGTGGGGTAAAGCTGTTACACAGCTCAGTGTACCACCCACAGTCGAATTCCGTTGAGAAGCTCCACTCCGTCATGAAGCGCGTGTTGAGAGCATTGTGTTTTGAACATCAAACTGACTGGGAGCTGTGTCTGCCTGGGGTGATGTTTGCATTACGGACCGCGCCGCATGCGGCTACGGGGTTTTCGCCAGCTGAGCTGGTGTACGGTCGCTCGCTGCGATCTCCGCTTCGCATGCTTCGAGAATCGTGGGAAGGCAGGGGCGACGACCCAGTCGTGGTGGAGTACGTGCTTACGCTCCTCGAACGCTTAAGAAGGGCACAGGAGTTGTCAGGTGAAGCAATGGCAAAGGCCCAGCAGAGGGCCAAGGTTTATTATGATCGGACAGCCAGGGCCCGTCGTTTTGAGGTGGGCGATGAGGTCATGATATTGCGCACATCGCTAAACAACAAACTAGACGTGCAGTGGGAGGGCCCAGCACGGATTGTTCAAAAACTGTCGGACGTTAACTACGTGGTGAGTCTGCCAGGAAAGCGGAAAGCACAGCAAGTTTACCACTGTAATCTGCTCAAACCTTATAGACAAAGGGAAGCAGTGGTGTGCATGATGGTAAACGTTCCTGAAGAGCTTCCGGTCGAGCTTCCGGGACTAGGCTCAGTGACGAACAGGAAAGACACCGATCAGGTCATTAGTGACTTAGTCAGTGGAGCATCGCTGTCGCCTGAGCAGAAAACCGAACTACACCAGCTCTTACAAGAGTTTCAAGGTCTGTTCTCTGAGAGGCCTGGTAGGACTTCTGTCCTTACTCATGATATAGAACTTACCTCCCCAGAGCCAGTACGATCCAAGGCGTATCGGGTGTCACTCCGCCAGAGCGATATTATGGAGGCTGAGGTAAAGAAAATGCTACAGCTCGGTGTTATTGAGGCAGGTGAGAGTGATTATACCTCCCCTTTGATTTTAGTTGAGGTACCGGGCAAGGAACCTCGTCCTTGCGTCGACTACCGCAGGCTTAATTCCATCACTAAGGATCAAATTTATCCGATCCCTAACATCGAGGAGCGCCTTGAGAAAGTTAGTAGCGCTCAGTTTATTTCCACCCTCGATCTTGTCAGGGGTTATTGGCAGGTTCCACTTACAGAAGAGGCTAGTAGGTATGCGGCGTTCATTTCACCAATGGGAACATTCCGTCCTAAAGTGTTGAGTTTTGGTTTGAAGAACGCGCCATACTGTTTTTCAAGCCTCATGGATAAAGTGTTGCGGGGACAGCAAGAATTCGCTTTACCGTATTTAGACGACGTAGCGATATTCTCCGCATCCTGGTCTGAGCATATGGCACACTTGCGGGCAGTGCTAACCCGCCTGCGCGAAGCGGGCTTGACAGTCAAGGCTCCCAAGTGCCAGTTAGCACAGGCCGAGGTTGTCTACCTCGGTCACGTGATTGGTCAGGGTCGTCGCCGCCCCTCTGAAATAAAGGTGGCCGCTGTGCGAGACTTCCCGCAACCGCGCACGAAGACCGATATTCGGTCGTTCTTAGGTGTCGCCGGCTACTATCAGAGGTACATCCCCAGGTACTCTGATATCGCGGCTCCCCTGACGGATGCTCTAAGAAAGACAGAGCCGCAAACAGTCGTCTGGGACGAGACAAAGGAAAGAGCTTTTAGCGCCCTAAAGAGTGCCCTAACAAGCCAGCCTGTGCTACGATCGCCAGACTATACAAAAGGGTTCGTTGTTCAGTGCGATGCTAGTGAGCGAGGCATGGGCGTTGTACTGTGCCAACGGGAAAATGGAGAAGTAGAACACCCCGTCCTGTATGCTAGTCGTAAGCTGACCAGTCGTGAGCAGGCGTACAGCGCCACCGAGAAAGAGTGTGCGTGTCTCGTGTGGGCCGTTCAGAAATTGTCATGCTATCTAGCCGGCTCGAGGTTTATCATTGAGACGGATCACTGCCCTCTCCAATGGCTGCAGACCATCTCTCCCAAAAATGGCCGCCTCCTGCGCTGGAGCCTCGCTTTGCAACAATATTCCTTTGAGGTGCGTTACAAAAAGGGGAGTCTCAACGGTAACGCCGATGGCTTAAGTCGAAGCCCCTAACGTAGGAATCAGCCTCAAAATTGTTTGTTACTGATGTTTTTCTTCCTGAGGCAGGATTTTTAACATATTGCTTTTGTTTAGTGTTTCAAAGTGATGATATGCTTTCTAGTGCAATTTTTCAATTTGTGGACGCGTTCTGAGTGATGCTAGACTACTGTAAGGAACTAGGCAGTGGTATAAAAAGGGGAAAGAGCCTGGCAGGGCTTAGTGAGGGTTGTGCCGTGCTTGCTGACTGAGCGGTTGAGTTTCAGCGTAGTTCTAACGCTGGCCGGGAACGAGAACAAAAATGTGAACTCTCCCGAAGTCACTTTGCAGTGTCCCGTGCGAACCTGAACGAGAGAGCGAGGCCTTCTCTGTGCGCTGCGCTCAAGAAACGTCGAGGGACGCCCGACTTCGGTTATGAGCACCATCGAGCGACATCCCTCCGGACAGCGGATGCAGTCCCCTGTCCATCGGGATCTCCTTTCCCCGGCGGGGCGGTCTGTTACGTTTCGCCTACGACGCGCGGTTTAGCCGACGCGGATGCAACGGACGCCGGGGCTTCGTTCAAAGCGGCAGACATTTTGGCCCGTTCGGCGCCGCCGCTACGCCTCCCCGCCAAGCGCGTCCAGGCATGTTCCAATGCCACGTGTCTTCGTGTGCGTGTGTGTGTGTATGTGCATGTTGGTGCCCACGCTTGTCGAAGCGCGGCAGCCGGGGAGAGGAGCTCCCCCAACTGTGAAGCGAGGAGGTCTGAGCGGCGCCGGCACGACGGCTGCGCCACCTTCTCCTCCCAACGTTCCCGAGCGGCACAGTCACGTGCGCGTCAATAGAGGCGTTCTTTCTTGCCCTCAACTGCGAGAGTATAAAAGCAGCTGCCCCCGGACGCCAAAGGAGGCTCCGATTTCTTCTGTTGAGTAACGTGCTCTCCCGTCTCTCTACTTCGGTCGACCTGACCGCCCACTCTTTGCGATGTTAGAATAAACAAGTTGTTTTGTTGTTACCAGTCGACTCATGCTTTGCCGGGACCTTCGGATGCTTCCAGTTGTGCCCCAGGCCGCCAGGCCAACGCTACCCTTGGGGCTTGCGACCCAGGTGCAACAACGGGCGTCAGCGCTGAGTTCCCAACATCAGTAATGCATGCGAAGAGAACAGGCAATGAAGCCAGAGAATAAAGTGCAGAATAAATAATTGCTATAGGTTTTACTTAAAATGTAAAAATTAGAAGGAAAAATATGTCTCTCTCTTTTAACCTGCGGCAAGTTGCTTCTTCGTCCGCTCGCGTTTTCCCTTTGCCTCGTCATTTTTACGTTTTATTTAAAACGAATACTTGATTCCCACAAAGGCTTCCAAATGGTGCTGTAATGCTTGTGACTAGCAAATAGTAATATTGTTGTAACTAACAAAAATACATGGTATCCTCTGATCCCCTATTTACTCTAGCCCATTCGCTGTCTTCGTTGTTTTTCGGATGAATATTGCGACGTAATTTCCTTCACCATGCGCCGAGGTGCGGCCGATGCCACCCAACGTCACCAACCTCTCCTTTGAAATCGCGGTGAAAAAAGAAAAAGAAATAATCTTTTTTTTGCATTAGCTATTTACATATACTTCTCTGAGTAATTCGATAACATTTTTTTTTCTGTCTGAGGAGTCTTATGTGTCATGTGTGCCTCTGAGATGTGAAATCACACACAAAAAAATCTTATCGCCTCGTCGCCTTCTGTCATCTTATTGGAAGTCCTACACACACACTAAAAAAAATGCGGCAAAAAAAAAAACGCATCGACGTGTGCCGTGTGTACCTGTATCCCGGAGCATACAATGGTCATCATACGTAGATTGTATGCTCTAGATGGCGCCAAAATACCGCACCTCATCAAACGCAGACGTTTCACCACGTAGTCGCCTACTCACTTGCTGCAGCAATTTTGCCAGTGTGCACCTGAAGCGAGGATTCATGAGAGAGAGCGCGTGCTCGTTCACGTAGTGTGCATCAACATATACGTCCCCGTGGTCAAAAGTACACGATCAACAACAAGCTCCGCGAAGAAGCCTGATTTCTTGGTAATGAAGGCGCACAAGCTGAAATTGAGGGGCGCACCAGTGGAAATTGCGCAATAGCAAGTTTTGGAGTGCAGTCCGACGTTACTTTAAATCTGTGTTCACTGGCGGTTGGGAAAAATCGGCTCTGTCGCGGAATTCCTTGTCGGTATGCTTTTGCTCAGCGGAGTAGACGCCGATGTCTTCGTACGCTATGGAGAAATCTGACATTGCTGTTGTATGTCCTTTACGTCTCGCCGTGCTATGAGCGGAACTTTCAAGTAGTTTTGTTTTACCTGCCGTTTGTACCGGGTGTCCGAAAAAGTGATTGCGCGCCGTGGAAATATGGCGGTCTTAACGTTTGAAGTGTTGCTTACGCCAGCGCGGTGATCACTACAGGAAACGCTGAAATATGTCTACCGCCGGCTTGAAAACATGTCAGAACACGACGCTGAATATAGGTTCATTACTCGGTGGATATAGCTCCCAGAGTTATCGGTGCAATGTGCTGGGGTAACAGCTGTGTTTGCATGCAGCCCCTGCAGCGCGTGAGCGTACGGTTCTCGTACACCCGTCCTTTGGGTGCACCTCGCAGATGCATTACGAGACTAACTACAGGTCTGGCGCTGTCATATCGCACGTGAAACTGCGATGTCATTCGCCATTGTCACCATACACTTTCTTTTTTACTGCGCGGTTACCTTTTGTACACCCACTAGCAGATAGAAGTACCGATTAACTGCGTTACGACCCTCTGCTCTGCTTCGTCTTTCATGGTGCCGAGCGCAGATTATCATGCACCCCCGCCCCGGTTTGAGTGGAAAACGGCGTGCCCCCCTGGCGTTCGCGTCGCCTACTAAATGTCTTACGTACAGTAAGCACGCAACGCAGAGTATATGAGAGACTACTCCCGTTACACGTGAACCCGTAAAACATGATGAATTGATCATTTAACTTGCTCCCGCAGGCACCAAAGCTTCAGGCTTGCTGTTCACGCAAAGTAAACACACGAAGGTGCAGGTATACAACGCTCACTCGGAGAATATATGTTTTCGCGGTGGGGAAGGGGGAGGGGGGAGGAAGAAAAAGCGAACGCGTGAACTTCCGGTATTCTCGAGTCTGGCAACAGATACACCATTTTTTTTTTTCAACTCCAGCCTGAAAAGCGGCACCGCGGAGAGCAATAAACAAGCGCGATAAGTTGAGGAAAGCACGGTATACACGTGCCCGGAGAAACTGAGTACTACGCCATTGGATCTGTTATTCGTTTTTTCTTCGTGCGCCAAGAATTTCGCGCCCCCATACGTTGCCGTTGAAAAAGTACGGGCAGCCGCGAATTCACCTGTGTGTTTGAGCACGATGAAAAAAAAAACAAGAAAAGCAGGTTAAAAATAATATAATGCGCCCTTCGCGGCACACACAGACCGACGCAGCTGTTGACCGAGCAAATGTTCACACACAGGCAGACAGACGTCTGGTTGCGTCTGCATAGGCTCAAACCGGAAGCAACAAGCGAGCAGCCATTCCAGTGCTAGGGTGAAGTTGCGTGCAGTCTTAACTATATCCAAACGGCCGGGGAAAAAAAAACATACACCCGTGTCCATAAAGTTGCCCAAGAAAACAAGAGAGCGGAGCGATTGGTGATTTAGTCTAGAGAACGAGTTAGTCAGTGACTGTAGTGAGCGCAGTGAGGAGTGAATACAATGAGTGATGAGTGAGGGGGGTGAGTCAGCGAAGAGAGAACGAGTAAATGAGCGAGTGAGTTGTAAGGCTGAGGCTGGCCTTGAATTTTACTTCGTTACTACATGGTAACCTGACTTGCCAGATATGCAGTCGGCCGCAGAAGTTAACGATTCGTTTAAGTTGCAGTCGTTTAAGGTGGATAAACCGGAGGAATGAAATCTTATGTTCAGTTCGCTGGCAAGGCATGGCATGGTTCAAGGGAAGCGAATCACGCGGTGCAAAAGCGAGACGCGCGAGCCTTATCTTGAAAGCGATCTGCGATGGGTGCACAGTGCGCCTAGTGCTGATAGCTTCGCGTGCGCCCTCTTCTCGCCGTTTAGTTCGCGTTGAAGTGAGAGGCAGCACGAATGTGAATTCGCTCGCTGCTGTAGGCCCTATCTTGAAAGCAATCGCCCTACGTGCCGGACGGATGTGTTTCCTCGTTACGTAGGCATAGAAGTGCTTACTCATTTAAAAACGGATCAACTGCGTGGCTACTCATGCTGTTAGCAGATGGCGCTGAACCACACCACTGTAACTCAGTATGCGTGGTCAACAAGCGACTCTGTCCCTCGTGCAAACACACCTTTACGAAACGAAGCAATGATCGTGATGCTTACGTGTTCACAGATCCGGTTCCGCGATGGATTGCTACCGAAACTGTCGCTTAAGTTAGTTAGGGAAACGTGTATTGCGGATTCTTGTTACGGTGCATTGCATCTACAACGGGTGGGAAATGTATACTACAGCGCGGCCCATTTCTGTTTTTGATTTGTTAAACTTCTTTGGTGTGTGTGTTGCCTATAATTTATAAAACATTGGCTTCAGTTGTGTATATTTATTAATACATTTGTAAGTACACTGCGAACCTTCTGGATGTATGTATGATTCCTTATTTTTTTATGTCTCCCAAAGTAGTGGCCATTCTGGGTTTCGATTGCACGTCGACACTGCCACCGGAAATAAAACCGCCTCCGTCTGTCCAAGTGGTGTTCGGATACCTTTCCGCGCAGAGCTACGGTTCACTTTGTGCGGCCAAGGATTGAACGGATGCCAAGCGCCTGAGACACGACGTGCCCAATCGCCAAGCTCGTCGACGTCAAAACACTTGTCCGTCGGGTGTGCAAATCCTACTCTCCACTGTCTTCCGTTCGCCACCTCTACGTCAGGGAGTGGACCTGAGAAGAAGGTTCCACCCCATCTGGTGCCAGCGCGCACCAACCGTCACTAGGGGCTCAGCACAAAAGTTGATTCTCTCTCTCTCTTCTCCGTATTCCTCCGTGTATGCTTACCAGTGTGCTGACGAGGCCCCTCTAAGAGGGCGCAAGAGAGATTGAGGTTGCCCGGATGATGCAGGGTATAAGAAGGCCAGCGATCGAGACGCCACGGGCAGAACTTTTCTGCCCTTGCGTGCAGGAGCACTCCATGCCGAACGTTTCTGTACTTTTCGTCTTGGAGCGCCCCGCCCACCCGTAACGGCGAAATAAACTTGCGTTATTGTTTTCACACTACCTCGTCTTCCCTGCCGAACCCTCTCCGACGGCCAATCTGGTTCGAACTCCAAGCAGACGCTGTTGAAGGTCGCCGAAACCCCGCACCCATAACAACTGGTAGCAGCTCGTAACACCAGGTAGCCCTTTCAGAACCGTGTACTTGTCTGCAGCAACAAAGCTGAATTGATTAAAACAGACTGAAAAAAAAATGAAGCCAGCACATGGCTACACCCGACATGCGCTGTGATGTTAGGAGCTCAAGTTAACGCCTGGAGTTGCCGAGAAGAAAAATAAAAAGCGGGAGGGAGCTTCGCCCCAATGCCAATGTGACGTCACGAACACGCTCGGCTGCTGCAGTTGCATAGCTTCGTCCTAGGGCAGGAGTTACAACCTACTAAAACTTCTAAAACAAAACATGGCGCCAGTGTCTGCGAGGGTTCCAAGTAGGGTATAAAGAGATTCTGCCAGCACGGAAAGGATGTGCAGTACGTGAATTCGCCTTAACTTCGTACCTTCCAAACATTGCGGACTTTATAAAGGGCTCCGCTGACTTTGCATAACCTATAAATTTTCAACAAAATTGGGAGTTACAAACGCCGCGATTTGCAACGAGTATACATCGGCGCCAAAGGCAGATTAGTGTACAAAAGGTAGGCTGAAGTGAGAGAGCTCGGGAAGTGATGGATATATAAGGGCGATAAAAGGAATGCACACGCTGCGCCATTATGGAAGGGAACACTTCATCTGTCTTGAAACAGTTATTGTTTAAACCATACAAGTCAGAATCTTACTCACTGCTACTTGTTATGATGTTCAAATATTGAAGAATCCCGCTCATGCATACACATGGAAAATTGCTCGGCTTTGAACGCTAATTCGTCGTTCCCTTTCAAATCTATCTATCTATCTATCTATCTATCTATCTATCTATCTATCTATCTATCTATCTATCTATCTATCTATCTATCTATCTATCTGTCTGTCTGTCTGTCTGTCTGTCTGTCTGTCTATCTATCTATCTATCTATCTATCTATCTATCTATCTATCTATCTATCTATCTATCTATCTGTCTGTCTGTCTGTCTGTCTGTCTGTCTGTCTGTCTGTCTGTCTGTCTGTCTGTCTGTCCATCGAGGTTCGGGACTCTTTCTTGCAAAATTCCCTAAGCAACGAGCGCTTCCGCCGAGTGAGCAACCCACCGGTTGAACGACGTTATCGCGCTTCGTACACAGGAAGAACCGTGCCTTCAACTTGATCAGCACTGCACCGAAATAGTTGAGCTTCGCCGTTTCGCTTCGCCTCACCGTTTGCGCCTCGCACTCGCACGTTCGGCGCCGGTGGCGAAGCGCGAACGCAAGGCACGTTCGTTCGATGCTGACAAAGCGGGGGTAGCGGCTACGTGACGGTCGAGACCTGGGCTAAATACATTGTCGAAGCGAAGGGAAAATGGATGCGGTTGAGAAGACCTCGGTGGCTGTGGTGTGTGGACGGAAACTTGAGGCTCCGTGCACAAAAGAACAAAAAAAAAAAAGAGAGAGAGCTGAAAAGATATTTGAAGCGGGAGTTGTCTGGCGCGCGTTTCTCGGGTGAAAAGAGTTCGGAGCGCCTCGTCGCAATGCGCTGACAAGTTTCGAAAAAAGGGGAATGAGCTAGCGGAAAATAGGCGCTTGAATTCCTCGAGAGATTCGCACCCTATTTACGTTTTCTTTCTTTCTTTCTTTCTTTCTTTCTTTCTTTCTTTCTTTCTTTCTTTCTTGATTCACACTCTTCTGACGTCTGTCCTGCAACCAGATCATTTTTGTATACGAGAGCTTCGTCAGGTTACCGTTCCTGCAACTAAATGTGCCGCACAGCAACCGCTGGGATAAACGATGCTGTGCCCCGAACAGCTTTGTTTGATTAAAGTTTTTAACAACAACAACTACCCGATGCCAAAGTTGAAGATCGGAATGAATGACGGTCAAGAGGGGCGTTCGCGTTTATGTGCAATAATATTGTCATATAGATATTTGATAAAAAAAACATGAATGAATGTTTTAATGATTTCCGTTTATAGAAAGGCGTTTCATGATTGCCCATTTGTGCGTGAATTTGATCTTTGCTAGACTTTCTTAATTGTTTGTGCTGAATGACCCTGCTTTTAATGTAACCGATTCAGATTAAAGTTAACCAAGGAAAAGTGAAAGCTGGCTGCAACATCGTATATAGAAAAAAAAATTAAACTAGGAATGAAAGATTAGCGAATAAAACTAAGGTATCCTCTTTATTACGGTAGGAGAGGCCACCAGAACACCGAGTTAACTTCGCTCTTTTATTTCACTATTTGTACCCTAGGTGATATATATAGAGCACTGAAGCTTTTAAAGTTAATTTGTTTTAAACGACTTATTCGAATCCTTCTGCCTTTCTGTTTGTCGTCTGCTTCGCATCCCAAATTTCCCGTAGTTGTCCAATTTCCGCCTAACTCTACCTTTCCGTTTTGTCGTCTGTTGCTCGCGTCATCTGCATTTCTTGTCGTCTGTATTCGTGCACACACACAGCGACTTCCTTCCCGGGCTGTTTACCCTGCCTTCACAATGTCCCATTTCATGCCTGACCACCTCGTTTCCGGTGCCTTTTCACGCTCCGCTGGTTATATTTCTATTGCTTTTCAGCCGTTCCCTTTCCCTTTTTCTTCCCCGTTATTTGATTTCCCCTCACTCTGTACTACTTCAGCTGCGTGCTCGGGTACCCGGTGCATTAGCCTTTTCTCGCATTCATGTCACTCCTTGTCGCACCCAGATGGAGCGTCGCTCGTTAAGTGCCCTCTGGCGTGACGACAACGTGCAATGTGTCGGTAGCACTGCGATTATATTTCGCAGCCTGCCTTCGGTTTCCGCCATGCTGGTTCGTTTCGCTGATTGTTTACACTCTTTCTCTTCCCTCCTACTTCTTAAACAAAGGCACTTTTGCGTCGTCTGGAGTAGGAACGGAAAGAGAGAAGTTAGACGATGTTCTTTTTTCCTTTCTTGTTCTTGTACACTAAAGGAGATTGTTGTTTGGCGTGCAGACGTCGTCTGTCGCACCATGTTGAGACATTCGGTCGGCTAGGGTTAACAGAATCGCCAAATGCAGCGGTTACGAAACAGCACCCTTCCAACTAAATGTCGAAGGCTTGTGCGTGTACGGTTCTGGTTCGGCATGACTATACCGATATTTGTTCTTGCACAACCAAGGCTACACAGCACACCAGGCAAGCGATTTTCTTTTTCCCTTGTTTTCCGGCACAGTCATCGTAATTTCGGATGAAGGCGACAATGTGTAGTTCGGTGACGCAAAACGCCGCGTTATGTCTGTTTGCACGAGAAACGGACGGCATTGCGCCACCGTAAATCCGTCCTAGGAAACATCAGAAACGCTGGATTTCCGCGAATCACGTCTTCCATGCCGGCATAACGGAAAGCACTCACAATTCCACGGCACAAATAGAAAATTATCACGCCCCTATGGCCCGATTTTCCTTTAGGGACGTATAATAGAGAAATCTTTTGGACTCTTGAAAGTTTCGTACGTTCGCAGACCGAAGAATCCTCAAGAGGACATTGGGCGCTGTTCTGGAAAGTGAAATTTCGTCATGTTGTCGAAGACCACCGTGTTCGCGTATTGACCCTGGCGGTCAATACGCCCAGGGTGTGGGTGACAATCAGAGCTGACAAGATAGCGAGTTTATCAATATGGCTGAATTTCATAAACGTGCGCACTACGTGTTAAGACAAGGACACAGAGTGTGAGAGTGTGTGAGAGGAAGCGAGTCATCTCGGAAGTGAATCTTTCAAATCTCGCAAAACGCACTCGAAAATATTGAATTACATGCTCGACGCAGCAAGGAGAACACCGCTATCGTTTCAAGAACAACTTCATCTTCACAGTGTGCACAATGTCGTCTTCACGTGCCACAGTATACTGCCAGTGGTGGCCTCCGAAATCCGTACACAGACGGTAACGTTCTCGGAGTCTGCATGCCGCACATAACCCTTCGCAAATTCCGAGGCGTGAATGTTGCGTGTTATGTAGTTAAATAAGTATAGCCCAGGGTTCGACGGAACATCTTCTGGCGAGGGGTGTGCATTTTCTTTTTGACAGCAAACAAACACTCGCAAACGTTTGAAAAAAAGAAAACTGTCGTGTGAAAACTGCACCAATTCCCTGTGCTCCCGGCATAAGCGAAATCCTGGCAAGAATTTTTAAGAGTTACGACATACAAGTCGCACAGGTGCCGTCATACAAATTAAGAAGCCAGCTGGTCCACGTAAAAGGCCCATTTGGAACGTGAACGCCACTTTGGAAGTGACATATAAAGTAACTTGTGAGGACTGCCGCGCATCGTACATCGGAGAAACAGGCAACTTCAAACGACGTTTCGAGCAGCACAAAAATGACGTGGCTTAGGCACACACCGCCGTCAACGCGCTAGCTGAACATCACCTTCACGCGGGTCACAACATTGATTGAAGTTCTGCGTCTGTCATTGACACGCGAATAGTCACTGTCATCCCGCCCTCTTTTGGAATCACTAATGCAGACGACGCATCTTACGCTTAATGGGACATGCAGAAATGTAATAAACTCTTCTTTAAAAAAAACAAAAAAACTTTGGCGAGTGTTTATTTGCTGTCAAGAAGAAAATGTAGCTAAATTTTAACTGGACAGAATTCGTAAGAGAGCGTTTAGTTGAGCTGGTTCCCGCATGAAAAACAAGCTTGCATCTACACTTAGTATTGTCTTTACTGCAGGAAGCCGCGTAACGAACGCAAGTGCAATATTGCGAGCACCGGATGATCGTAAGCAATAACATGAAAGCGCTAAGTACAAGCAAAAAGAATCAACATGATGCAAACCAACACTCCAACACACTAAAACACTAGAAAAATGGAAAGTAAACACCAATCGGGCTGAATAACCACCCTGATCGTAAATGTTATTCAGGTGCATAATCACCTCACATAAAGATACTTTTGATGAAACTATCGTTTCTGCGTTTCCGTTTCCCATAGGCGTTTCCCACATGCTGTGTAATTTATTACATACATTTTTCTCATTGTGAAAGATACTAAGAAAAAAAAACCGAACGCAATGTTTAGCGCGTCCAGATCTCGTTTGAACGTTGGCGCAGGGGAACGAGTTCGGTTCCTATTCGGCAATGTTGGGAAAATTTGTGCTTTTATTTCGCAGTCATTTCATTTGTTATAAGGTTAAATTTACGCACGCATTTCAGTCTCAAAGCACAGTGGGAACCTATGTATGGCTATGTATGTATGTATGTATGTATGTATGTATGTATGTATGTATGTATGTATGTATGTATGTATGTATGTATGTATGTATGTATGTATGTATGTATGTATGTATGTATGTATGCATGCATGCATGCATGCATGCATGCATGCATGCATGCATGCATGTATGTATGTATGTATGTATGTATGTATGTATGTATGTATGTATGTATGTATGTATGTATGTATGTATGTATGTATGTATGTATGTATGTATGTATGTATGTATGTATGTATGTATGTATGTATGTATGACTAGTGCGGGGTACAAGCCCCACGAGTTGCACGTTTTTAAGCAACATACAAATACAGTGAAGTTAAACGCTGGAAGTAACATCGAGGGAAATATCCAACTTAAACAACAAAACACACTTTAGCTTGTCCGTTACGCATTCAATGAAAATGTCTTAAAAGAAGCAGGAGAATTCTTGATATCATGAGATTTTCTTGTAATCTTTTTTTTTATATATCGTGCAATATATCAGGTGACTCTGGTATAACGCGGAACGCGATTCTAAACGATGGCGCCAGTCTACTTTAAGAGCCTCTGGCTGTAAGTATTCTTGCAAATAGGCAGATTAAAGAGGTCGCTGGCCGCGGTTGTAGTCTTACGTATATGGTTATCGCTAATGCGCTTTTGGTATCTGTTGAACAATTATTCCAGTCTTGTACACTCAAATCGTCAAGCGACGACAGATGAAGGGATCGGAATAAAGCTGCATTGTGATCTGCAATTTTCTTAATTATTAATTCGTCCGGCGCCTCTTTTCAGCCGAAGTACTGATTCTAAATACATATAAACATGTGTGCATCCCCCAATATCTTATATCCTAGATTCGTCACCGTATCGTGAGAGCGAAGCTAAGAATGACGATGTAGACTTAAGGCACCGTATATCCCTGAGAGGACGAACGTACACAAAGTACCCAAGTTTCAAGCATTTCACTGGTGTTGCAGCTAACTAAAAATATGGCTAATGCAAGCAGGAAACTGTGTAATACCCAGGCTTATCGTTTCTTTTTCTGATCTCTGGAGAATTCACTTGATAGCTGAATCCATTCTTTCTTGCAAAGCCACCGATAAACCACACGCTGCTTGCGCCGCCCTCAAATTGCTCTCGATAACTAACGCGCTCTTCCCGTAATACTGCCTGGACTCTTAGCCCTAAAGCGCACCGAAGCGTTCCACGAAAGAAAAGAAGAAAAAAAAAGGGAAAGAGTTCGGCTCTGGTAGAACTAATGAACATTTCTCGGGGCTAAACGGCTCACCCATTAAAACTACCTGCTTTCGAAATAGACGTTGCAGAACGCTCAAACACCCGCGTATATACACTGCTTCTTTTTTTTTTTTAATGGGGAGTAATTTCTCTGTCAGCCAAAGCGGGCACCACGGAATGCGCACGACGAAGACACACGCGCGCGCAACGCTACGCTTTGAAAACCGTAATTAGACATTATGTACAAAGCCTACGGACGTAGTTATACACAGTATTACAAAAACAAACAAACAAACAAACAAACCAGACAAACAAACAAACAAGCCAAACACGACAATATCTACACAAAACTACAGCCGCAATGACTTGCGGCAACAAGTTATAGACTTTGATCACACACACACACACACATACACACACACAAAGAGAGAGAGAGAGATAGAGGATATAATATATCTCAATCATGACTCGAGGCTTACTTGGGAAACAGGGTAAGGAAAAGCGAGATCGGGCCAAACGTGGCTCACTGCAGGAGCCATGGATGCGAAGCCTTCTTAGTGAGACCACACTTACTGCTTAACTAAAATACATAAACACGCAACATTGCGTCGATACACACTGCGTACGCTGCGTCGATACACACTTGCGCACACGCCTGCATACGTGCGGGGCCATCAGGCCGTCGTCCTCGCTATCGTCATAAAACAAAAGGACACGCCTGCAGAATACAAAGGTGTGTACAGCAGTTCTGCGGACAGTGTAGACTAAGTCTATAGGCGCTGGCTCGAATGTGAAAAGCGATCAGGCCTGGATTAGGCGGCTTTCTCGCAGAGGCTCGTGAAATAGAGGAAGGGAGTGGCAGGATCGCGTATCCAACTCTTCCAGCTTCTGGCATGACTGCGCTTTACATGAAGGCGAGGTATTTCTGCGAAGCAAAAGCTCTGACGGGCAATCCGGTGGTACAGAACGGTGGCACACAAAACAACGTTGCCCCCCTCAGCATCTTACTAGCCCGCTAAATAGTTCGGACTGTCCCTACGGTTTCATTCAACTTCCTGCGGCTGTTCTCGCTTCGGCCCGTTAAGGTTGTTCCACTCCTGCAGCAACTGATACGAACTCCCCTGCGCACAAACTCCATCATGTCATTACCGTAACGCTTTCAAATGGTAATCAGCGTCTACCTTCTACAAGCCTTTTTTCTCCGTCGTCTGTCTATCGGCTCTGTTTCAGACACTTCAGAGCGGATCGCAACGAACTCACTCGAATGACGCTTTTGCGGCAGTCACAGCTCGGCCTCGTAAAGCTTTCCGGTCATCTTTTGCCAGAACGAAACAACGAAAGAAATCATCGCCTCGATGCTCGCAAGATGAGCATTCGCGATGTTCCTGAAAACAACTTTAACAGCAGAACATTATCTCCCTCCGGACCGCGTACGGAGCACCCCCCCCCCCCCCCCCCCGTCCTATTTCTGCATGCAGAGAGAAATCCTTATCGGCCATTTTTCATCCCGCGAAACGGCGCGGAACCGCCGCCTGAGCGAGGCGGTTCCAGACGGCCTCCCTCCCGCCAAGGTACACGTGTACACATAGCCGGCGGCGGCGACAGAAGCGGCGGTTAATCATTAACCTTCTCTTCACCTCCGCGCCTTTCACAGCCTCTGTGTGGTATGCCAGTCGCGCACATTTGTTCTTTAATCCCTCTTTCATTCATTCATTCATTCTCTTTCTCTCTCTCTCTCTCTTTCTCTGTTCTCCCGTCCACTGAGCTTTTCTTTTTTTTTTTTTAGTGCTCACCTTGTTTCAGTCGCCATCCTACATTTTTCATCCCTACGAAATCTCAATTTTCCTCGCATTCGCTCTCTCCCGTCTCCTTGAACGCCTTTCAGTGCTCGTCTCGTCGTTCATCTCCATCCCCACTTGTCCCTCAGCACTCGGTCCCCTTTTTCTGACCTTCACCTATCTTCCCCATTCATCGCTTTCGGCATCCACACCCCTCGCCTTTCTTTCCCATGTGCCGGTTCATTCTTTAATATTCGTCCCGTTTGCCGCATTTGGTAATCCTTTCTCGCCATTTCTTTAATTTTTTTCTTCTGTAAACTCCCTGTTCTCGCACCCTCACATTTTTTTGTAACGTTCACAACATCCTGCTTCCTTTACTCTCCCGTTATCTCCTCTTCCTCGCTACTTCTTGTGTAGTATCATTATCCCCTCCATTTTCTGTCTCGCGTCTTTTCTCGGCTCTCCATTAACTTGTAATTCACCATTTTTCTTCGTACCATAAGTTTGGCCCTTGTGAAGTGATTTCTCTCCTTTCATTCTCAACTATCCCTTTTCTTCTCCCCACAACCGTAAACGTCTTCCCGTTTCTTCCATCGACACCCTTCGCCACTCCCCGTTTCCTCCCGCCCATACATTGTACCTTTCGCACTCTAGAACATTCTTTTTCGCTTGCTCTTTGCCTGACTCCTCACATCACCCCTCACACCACTCTTTCACTCCCCATTTCTTATTTGCTTCCCTTTTTTATCGTTCCCTAGTTCACTCACGCACCGCGCTGCAGCCACTGAGCTGAGTGCCGCGCTGCCGCTGCACATAGGGAACCGCGCCCCGTTTCGGGAAATATAGAGGCACTAACGACTCGGCGGTGTACGTATACACCGCGGAACGGCTTTATACATTCGCAGGAGGCTTGGCTCGACCCTCAACGACCCTGCGCAAACCCGTACTCCTTCCTTCGTTTCCTTCCCTCACTCGCTCACTACCCTGCTAACCTCGTTCGCGCGCACACGCCTATGCCACCGCCCACTGGTCAGGTACTGTGCTACTCCACAACGTACGAGCATACATGTGTATACCTGTAGCAATACGCGCGTACAGTGCGCTTGTCCTCGTGCCAGTCTGTACCCGCATGGCGCGCTGTGCACCGAGATCCCGGGAAATAATAACGAGCCTGCGGGAGGGAAAATGGGAAGGGAGGCTGCAGACGTTCCCTAACCCGCCTAGCCCATAGCAATAAACGGGAAGTGGGAAGGAGGAGAGGCGGTTGTCCCCTGTAACCTTTAACAACTATTCTTCACCGAAAAAGATTCTGCGCAGGGAAATGAAGGCTGGGAGGTGTGATCGTGTACTATCCGTAATAGTCGTTTTCTGTAACGAGAGGGGGCGGTTGTTCCCTAAACAATCTAACAAGAGCTGTTTCCTAACGACCAAGACCTTGTGTAGGGGAGGCGGCGCAGGTTTTCTCTGTAACCCTCGTCGCCAAAGGAAAGGTTCACCAAAGTAAGAGAAATGGGTTGTTCTCTGCAACCCTCTTCGCTGAAAAATGTAGTGCGTGCGGCGACGCGGCGTTGCGCAGCATCGGGAACGAGCAAATAATTAGCCGCTCTCTTCGCTGCAAATTGTATTGCGGTTCGCGCTGTAGCCGGATGTTCACGTTGCCAAAGCAGTTGCAGCCTGTACGACTACCCAATCGGGTGTGCTGCGTGAACCGGTACCTGCGGGATAATAAATAGGCCTCCTCGCATAATAAATGTCGCGTTCCTTCCAGCTTGGTGCTTGTGCAAGAGGGCTGGGCTTTAATATTACAGGTCGCCGTTGCCTCTGCAACAGGCCGCTGATAGGAGGTGGCCCTAGGCCGGAACGCCGCTACTTTCTGGATGGACGCCGCTGCTAATTAGAACGCAAGCGGCTGAGAAATAGGGGACGAAGCTTACATAGTTAAAGTGTCAGCGTTTCCTATTTGTTAACGGTTTATGACCAATCATGGATGATTTCGATCTCGCAGAACTACGAATGAGCGAGAGAACAACACTTATTAACGCGATAGCGTTAAGGAGCTCGTGTCGCAGAAAAGCCGGTGTCGTCGGCGTCGGCGTCGGTGTCGGCGTCGGCGTCCGCGGCGTTGGCCGTGAGCGATAAATCACGGCAGGCACTTCATAAATAAAAAGCAACTTCCAAGATGGGCTGGGTGGGAATCGAACCAGGGTCTCCGGAGTGTGAGACGGAGACGTTACCACTGAGCCACGAGTTCGATGCTTCAAAGCGGTACAAAAGCGCCTCTAGTGAACGCGGTGTTACCTTAGAAACGAGCCGTTTCTAAGGCTCAGGCGTGCGTCGCTTGCTGAGGCGCACATTTCGTTGTCGCGCCGAACGCTGCGTTGCTCGACGCTCACCGCGTCCTTTGCGGGGCGCGTAGTCGCTGCGCCGTAGCCCAATACCCCTTGGCGGGTCGACGGGAACGCTGTCGCGTTCCACTCTTGAAGGCGAAGCTTAAGCGTCCTCCAATTTTTTTATTTATTTATTTATTTATTTATTTATTTACACTGGAAATGTTCGCTACAAATATGTTACCTACTCCTACATAGCGTTAAGATAGTATTAATGATAGGGTAAGATAGGGATAACTTTAAGAAAGTGTCCGGGGTTATACCCTATTCTGCACTACCCCAGTTATGTAAGGAGATTCATTGTCGCGGCACTGCAACCTTGCTCGATAACCAACTTAACACTCAGCCGCCCACAACAATGCTCCGTTGTGCACCAAATTATGTAAAGCATACAGTCATAAACCACCCGTTAGTGACGGAGGAATGTGTTGGAGATGCACTCGTGATATAGCCTTGTATGTATGTATGTATGTATGCATGTATGCATGTATGCATGTATGCATGTATGCATGTATGTATGTATGTATGTATGTATGTATGTATGTATGTATGTATGTATGTATGTATGTATGTATGTATGTATGTATGTATGTAAAAATGGACAAGGAACAATCATGAAT
The DNA here is from genome assembly GCF_050947875.1 of Dermacentor variabilis. Classification (NCBI taxonomy): domain Eukaryota; kingdom Metazoa; phylum Arthropoda; class Arachnida; order Ixodida; family Ixodidae; genus Dermacentor; species Dermacentor variabilis. Next base: position 52,938,167 of record NC_134570.1, on the reverse strand, counting down.
TGCAGGCACTACGCGCTACCAATCCCGTTGAGGTACTACGGAAAATTGATTGAGCAAACTAAGATTTATAGCCACTACTGCCAGGTCAAGCTTGAGAACACAGCAGCAGCAGCTTGCGTCTGCAAAATGAGCGTCGAACGAGACATACGCATTTCTCGCCTCTTTTCTTGAGCGTGAGAGTAAAAAAAATACGCGCAGAAACTCCTCTGGGAGTTGTTAAGTATGCGTAAGAATTGTTCCACCTACTCATATCCATGCCGCCCCGTGTCATTATTAATGTTATGAAACTTAACTACGACAAGTATAAAGCTTATCAACCTTATCGGACTAGGTCCGACCCTTATCAACCTTTATCTGTCCTTATCAACCTTATCTGACACGATCTTTATAAACTCTTATCAGTCATCAACTTTATCTGACTTGGTCCGACCCTTATAAACCGTTATCAATGCTTATTAACATTATCAGAATTGACCCGACCATTTCGCACCTTGTCCATCCCCGGCGAAATATTATCAACCGTGCTAACACCCATATAACCCCCTCATAACTCTTTATAATCCTCAAGTCGTTGACTGTTCAGCTGTCTGTGCTGCGCGATGTGGGACACAACAGCCCTCATAGATAGGTGGCGTTTCGGTCCTTTAAGGAACGCCCCAACGGAAGGCACACCCCGCAATCACCGAAACCCAATGGGGATGTGGCGTGTTTGACATTAAAGTTTCACACAATCAAAATTTTTTTTATGTCTAAAATGCACCAAGTCGGCTCTACATGTGATTCTAGAGATGGCTTTTATTCCACCATCACCAAATATTTCAACAAACCCTTCATAGAAACTGCTGTTTTCTACATTATTTTGTTGATAGCGATTCGTCTTACGTGACGGACAGGTTTCCTCATTAGGTAGGCATAAAAGTGCTTACACATCTAAAGATTGTGGCTACGAATGCGGCTCTAATTTTTGACCGGGAGTGGCGAGTAGAGGGAAACGGCGCACAAAATGAACATGGCAAAATCTTTCGCAGAGTGGATATTCCATCCAGATGCCGAAGGCGTAATTGTAGCTCAATCTCTGAAGATTGCGTTGCCAAGATTTAAAGCTAGATAACACCAGCTGCGGCCCGTATACCGACCACCTGTAGTAGTTGTCAGCCAGTCGTAATATCGAACATATTATTACAGAAGGTAGTCTTTTTGGCAGTGCCATTAGTGAAACAGCACCTTCGAGCAAAAAGCTTTCCAAATTCACCACCGAGAGCACAAGGCACTAGGCTATCTAACAGCTTCTATTTTTGTTTAGTACAAGGGACGAAGAGATTCTGCAAAGTAAGCAATACACTACGAAAAACAATGGTAATTTTAAATACACGAAAACTGTAATGTGGCAGCATCTGCTGTAACAGCGTTCAGCAAGCAAAAAGAAAAAAAAAAAGCTAACAAGAACGAACTTGGAAAGGCAGAATGATCCAGGAGCAGCAACAAGAGACACAATAACCTTGGGCTTTCAAGCGTCTTCCTTTTCTTTCTTGTTTTCTCGGAGCAGCGCATATAGCGCATAATGACACCTCCGCTTAAGCACAAACCATAGAATGCCACTGACTGCTCTTTCAAAGTAATAAAATCTCTTCACTGACCCAAAGTTTGACAACTGCACTTTTATATACTTTTCACCCTTAGATCATCTCGTTCCCGTTTGCAATAGTTCGTCACAAGTGACTTACTTATACAGGAGCACATCTCGAAGCACGAATTACGGTCAGGAACTTAGCGTTCAGACTGAGAGCGTCATTGCACCGTATTCCAGCTGCTCAAACTATACCGTATTCGCGTTGAAGGCCGCTTCTACCATCGTCTTCAATTAGGAGGAAAGAAGAATTGTGCAGGGAAAGAAAATATTGCGCCTTTCCTCTGGGTTCTTGCGGTAACGAAAAACTAATGCCCCCGGCGGCGGACATTACTAAATATTCAATGAATGCCGATTAACGGGGCAATGCGAGTAATCAAGATTTCGAACACGAATCGTGTAGTCTTTGAACATTGATGCGAGATTTCCGGTTCGTAATCTTCAAACACACATGTCTGTTCAAATTTAACGGATAACAACACTTACAGGAATCTGCAAGAAAAAAGGCTGGTGTAAGTTTGTTGTACTTTTGCACTATATGAGTCACCTAATGTTGCTGTAGCTTTTATTGTAAAGTGTATAATTGACCGCTACTCCAGCTGCTTTTCATTATCTTTCTTTCTTTCCTTCTTCCTTTCTTTCTTTCTTTCTTTCTGTGTTCTTCTTCTTGGGGGCGATTGGAGGGGTGGATGTGTTTGCGTGAGGTGTTTGCAACGCCTTTACCTATGCTCTCCTTCGGTTTACCAAGCACATGTACTGTGAAATACAAGAGAGAGAGAGAAGTTTAATGATACGAAATGCCGAGAGGTCGGCCTGAGGTATATTCCTCTAGCCAGCTAGAAATCAATCAATAAATCGACGTGACGTGGTGACTGTTTCCAGTTATTGCAACACAGGGCAGTCGTGGTTGTCACGCAGTCACCAGTTTGTGAAACTCAACGGAACAGCTAACTTCCGAAGAATAATTTCGAGACATTCAAAAAGAACGCGTCGCTTTTAGGCAGCCCACGAAGTCTTACAACAACGCGCGTGGGTTTAGATTTAGGTACACGGTAAAGAACCACGGCTGATCAAAGTGGGAGTCATCCACTGTGGCGCGTCTCGTTATCATGTCGTGCTCTTGGCGCGTAAACCTCAGAGTTCATTCTCTATTAACGCGATAGCGTTAAGGAGCTCGTGTCGCAGAAAAGCCGGTGTCGTCGGCGTCGGTGTCGGCGTCGGCGTCCGCGGCGTTGGCCGTGAGCGATAAATCACGGCAGGCACTTCATAAATAAAAAGCAACTTCCAAGATGGGCTGGGTGGGAATCGAACCAGGGTCTCCGGAGTGTGAGACGGAGACGTTACCACTGAGCCACGAGTTCGATGCTTCAAAGCGGTACAAAAGCGCCTCTAGTGAACGCGGTGTTGCCTTAGAAACGAGCTGTTTCTAAGGCTCAGGCGTGCGTCGCTTGCTCAGGCGCACATTTCCTTGTCGCGCCGAACGCTGCGTTGCTCAACGCTCACCGCGTCCGATGCTGGGCGCGTAGTCGCTGCGCCGTAGCCCATTGTCTTACACCCCTTGGCGGGTCGACGGGAACGCTGTCGCGTTCCACTCTTGAAGGCGAAGCTTAAGCGTCCTCCAATTTTTTTTCAGAAATCCTACTTGCCGGTACCCTTATGAATGAACTTGAGCGTCAATATTGTGGGTTGTTCTTTCACGGCAACTTAGTGCGCAATGCAAGAATGGGACTTTCCGGTTGAAAATTAATCACGTCCAGGATTATGCAGTGGCCTCTTGTAGGTAACTTCAGACTTACGACATAGATAGCCGTCAACACAAGGAAATATAAAAGCTGTCGATGTAGAAGAAACGAGCCCACAGAGTAAAATGTTTCTGTTGCTACGCGAACAAAGTTTCTAGAGTGACGACGCCAATGGTCAGCAAATGCAAGAGTCTTGTGTTTCAGCAGTAAGTGTCGTCTTGCCTTTGTTTTCGACGGGGTTTACTTACATATCTGGAGTGCCGGGGACTATAACGATTGCATATAACTAATACATATAACTGTGCCGGCGACTATAAGTCTAATGCTTCTGAATTAGCGTTTATTACGGAGAACCTCTGTTTTGTCGTCAGTGAAGGTGTAGTGGGATTGATATGGAGCTACGTCAAGCGAGGCCACCCGTGTGTCCGAGGATACCGATTGAAATAGGGATTGATTTCTTGCTGCATAATGATACTGGGAGCGTCTCAGTGCGTTACGGTAGGCGCTTGCACTCTCTCATAAACGTGTGCGACACTTCGAAAGCTGGTTGTCGTATTAGCCAGTCAAAGAAAGCTAAGTAGCAAACCTCTTAGCCCTTCGGAATTGTACGTGGTAAACTGGCGTTTCGCCTCGTTTATCGTTGTTTTCGTTATTAGTCAGCGCTAGGAGCCAACTTCCTTGACTGCAAACAGCCTGAAGATGAACGTCGCACACGCTGTGGATACTAACTACAGCTTCAGTCTGATCACTGGGGCCTCCTATATATATATATATTTGAAAGTTAACCGATGTCTTGCCATTGGCTTAATTGTTCGCAGCGCTTGTCCACAGATTACCTACAAACGTTCTGCACAGAACCGACCTGGAAATCTTTACGTAGACAACGATAACTAACAGCAAACAAACATCTAAAGATCTTTTGTCAACAAAATATGTAGTTTCTGTTGAGAAGAAGGAATACGTATACGAGGAGGCAAAGCAGTATTCTATTTGAAGTCTACACAGATTGCCTACAGGCTGTCTGAATTCCTATTTCTGAGAGTTACGCTCGCTTGATTGCGCGTTTTTTCCCCCATTTTTTTTTTTTTTCAAGCTGTCACAGACACGCACCGTGGTGGTTTAGTGGCTATATGGCGTTCTTCTGTTGAGCATTAGGCTGCGGGTTCGCTTCACTGTCGCGGTCGCCGCCTCTCGACGGTAGCGAAATGCAGGGAAACGTTCGTGCCTTTAGATTTGGGTGACGAGCAAAGAACCCCGAGTGGTGAAAAGTAATCCGGATCCCTTCATTACGGCGTCCGTCACAGTCCACTGTGCTGCAGTTTCGCGACGTTTGTCCTTGATCTGGAACCGCTTACAACTGCTACTAGAGAAGTCGTTCAGTTCACTACGCGTTTTGTTTCGGATCCAAAGGCGTTCAGGAATAAAGGCACACAAGAATGCCCGACGGGGTCCTGGGCCAATCCTTCCATGCTTGTTAGGTTCTGCCTGTTCCTCGGCACTGTGTGCACGGCTTCTTGCTACGCAGTGAGCAGCGTATGCGGGAGGCCACGGGGCAGTCATCTCGACCGTTATCGGCAACCAAACGAGCCCCAACAGGGACTAAGTAGAAGGGCCCTCTTCAGCATCAACTGCATCACCGGCTATGGGGGTTGGTAGCGTCATAAAGTTTATGTGCAACCGTGCGGAAGCATTGCCAGTCTGCTTACGGAGTTAGCTCTGGCCAGAGAGCTATAGAAGGCGCTTCTTTTTATTTTCTGTCGGCTGAAGACGCTCCCCGGGCGCCCGCAGCATTTATTGGCTGAAAATCTCTCACAAACGCAACAGAGAATAAAAGAAAACAAAATAGAAAAGAAACAAAAACTGTTTGCGTTGTTGTTCTTGTTGTTGTTGCTGTTGCTGCTTATTAAGCGTAGATGAACTGTTAAACTGGAAAAAAGCCCTGCATTGACACAGGCTTTCCCAAGAAACTGTTAGGAAGGTCAGGTTACCTCTTTCCTCATAATTATAACGCTCACAGACATACCACACACACAGGCATACGAGGTCTGTGAAAAAATGTAAATGCAAAATAAAAGTAATAAGCCTTACCAGAGATACGTTCCACATGTGTTATTAGATGTCCATACACACTGTGCATATAAACGCAGCATTACACATGCACATGCATGTCGAATTGTTCATGCAACGTTAGTGCAAATTCGCAACCACACACACTCAGTGTTCACTCTCTTCCTCTTTTCCTCTTCCTATTCCTTCTTTCCCTTACCCCCAGTGTACTGTAGCAAGCCGGGTGCTCGTCTGGTTGACCTCCCTGCCTTTCCTGTCCCTGCTCTCTGTCTCTCTCTCTCTCTCGATAAAAGCGGAAATCTCAACAAAATTTACAAAGGAAATCAAGCTACCAAGGTTGCTCGCCACAAGAAAATCCTGTAGGACATTCAAAACACATCTCTCTTTAGTGGAACGTGACCATGGATCGAGTGTTCTGGTTACAAAAAGAAAAAAAAAACCTTGGTCTTTGTAATGCGTTGGCAGCTCTAGACGACGCTTACGGAATGTAGAGGGCTCCTGGGGAACGTCTGACAGGCGTGACCAGACAAAATATCGCTGGTCACAAGAACCTATATGCTATTCGTTCGGGCGCTCATACACCAGGTGGGGCATGCACCCAGTGGTCCGAGTTGTGGTCTACTCGGCGATGCGGCCTTCGCGAGGTGAGAGGAGGAAGATTATCGGTGGCTGTCCTCAAGAGAGAGAGAGAGAGAGAGAGAGAACATTCCTTTCAACCATGGAGGTCGTTGCTCTTGAGGTCGAGTGGGTGAGATCGAGTAGGTGATATCCACAGGCAGTGCAACCAGGTAGTTAAGTGAGAGCGCATCTCTGCTTAGCGGAGCACGAATATGGACCGAGTATTTTGCATACACACACACAAAGAAGCAATTCTTTCAACGTGATGTATATGGTAGCTCTAATAGGTGTCACTGCTAAGGATGAAAACAAAAAACAAACAAGAAGTGAACACGTGCGCGATCAGTCGGCCGCCGAGAAGGCGTGACTACGGAACCTATCACTAGTCTCAAGAATGTATCGACTGTACCGCGGTTGCGACTTTGATCGACTGGCTGTGGCAGCTGTAAGCGAGCAAATGTGAGTGAGTGAGTGAGTGAGTGAGTGAGTGAGTGAGTGAGTGAGTGAGTGAGTGAGTGAGTGAGTGAGTGAGTGAGTGAGTGAGTGAGTGAGTGAGTGAGTGAGTGAGTGAGTGAGTGAGTGAGTGAGTGAGTGAGTGAGTGAGTGAGTGCGATAGCGCACGCGTGATTCTGCAGGTGGTGCGTAGTAGCAACGTAGCAGGTACGAGTCTGTGGTTTTAATTACGAGGGTGACGTCCGGGGTTGGCGTACATGACGTTCCTCGTGATTACGCCCGAATCACACGCACCCTACCTGCACTGCTAGCAGGGGACATACTGCAGCTTGTCCCGTGCCTAATAAACATATAAATAAATAAATAAATAAATAAATACATAAATAAATAAATAAATAAATAAATAAATAAATAAATAAACAGAAGGTGACGCATTATTACAGTTTCACATTTAAGCATTGGCTCACCTCTTGCAGTAACGTCGTCCTTCACAGTTCATCATCCACTTCATCAGCGAGCACAACAACAGCAACAACAACCCACACCTAATTATTTCCACCGCCGTGACGAAGGCTTCTCGGAATGAACTTCAATTACCGCTAGACTGCACGGCATCCAATTCCATCCGATATGCTCGTGCGAATTTCCTGAACTAGTGACTCACCTCATCTTCTTTCATCCTCGATTGCCGTTTCCGCTCCCTCGGCACCTCAGCTTACAGTCGCGCTGTAACCCGCTCTCTCTCTCTCTTCCACGATCCCCTGCGCGATCCTGTCACTGGCTAATCGATCTGGACTGCATTCGAGTCCTTGCATGCTCGCCGCTGACCTATACGTAAAGAAAAGACGTTCGCCGTGCATCTAGGTATAGGTCAGCCCCCTTTTTTCGATCCAAGGCCATGGTTCAGCCTTGCAAAAAAAAAAAAAAAACGCCCGTGCGCCCCTGGCACAGCCACGTCAAGTGCGACCTGCGGCTGACCATCGATCAGTTCGCGACGCACGCTCTGCTGAGCACGATTTCTGTGCCTGTGTCCGTGCGTTCGCGTGTGCGTGTGTGTCTCTTGCAAGGCTGGAGAGAACCTGTTGCGAAAGCGGTGCCCTATCCCGTCAACCGGGGCGAGAAGCGAGGCTAGACTGCATTAATGGTGGCATCGAAGCAGCTCGCCAGTGGTTCTGCTTTGAACACACACGCACACGCACACAAGACCGCTTTCTCTCTGTTCGGAAAAACTTTTGAAAAATCACCTGAGAAAGACAGCGTTGCTCCGTCGTTTCAGGGGGATTTCCGGAGAAGGCGCCAATTACCTGCGTGAGAAATTGCACTGTCAAGGTAGGTCATTAAAATATATACATATACTAATAATCTTTTTTAATTAGGACATGTTGAAATGCCGAAAGTAAGACAGAGCACGGGTGACGTCATGCCTTCTTGGCAAAGCTCTTGACACCACGGCCAATGCATATAAACCGAGGGGCACGATTTTTGCTAATCACGACCATCCATGTAAAGCCTGCAGGCAATGAAGTTCAGGGAAGCATGGGGGTAATTAGCTGTGGTTCAAATTTAAATGTAGGAAATAAGGAAGAAAAGGGACAGTGAGAGTGGACAAAAGGGTAAATTGTTGCCAGTGAGAATATATATATATATATATATATATATATATATATATATATATATATATATATATATATATATATATATATATATATTACAGGCGTAAATATGTAGCGCATTTATGCAGAATATGGACATGGTCGCAACCTGCATGGGCAAATTCGCAGAGAAAAAAAATTACGCTGGCTAAAAGGTTCCATGCATTAAGCCTAAGCATAACGCGAAATAGAAGAAAGGAGAAATCGAGCGGGAATCCACTTTACGAACATTATGCAAATTACACGTCGACGTCACTGCACGCACTCCGACGGTCTCTACGCACAGTTTTCATAAAGACGCGCATCAGACGAAGACGAAAGGAACACATGCGACAGGACTGGCGCTGATGCTACGGTAGCTAATGGTAAGTGGTAATGGCTAATGGTATAGCTATACGGTAAGCGCCAGTCTTGTCGTATGTGTTCCTTTCGTCTTCTTCCTTAGCGTGTTTTATGTCAAGATGAACCTGCTCGCCCAAAGCTAGGTGTGGTATCTATGTACAGTGCAAGTGACGTCGGGGTTTGATGCGGGTGGTAGTATACGCTAAGCATTACTTAGGAGAAGTTCCTAGGCCTAATGCACTCGCTCGAGAAGTCTTGGTTCCTAGAAAGAGAGAGAAAAAAAAGAAAAAAAAGGAAACGTCAGTCCAGTGATTTAGCAATCAGCCGTCGGAGTTCCGTCAAGCGTGTGGGAGCAATAGGGCTAGCCATGGGAAGTATCATGCAAGTCTGAACCCATCTTTCGTACGGCCCTCATAAATATTGATTAGACGGACGCGGACAGACCTTAGACGTAAACGACTTCGGCCTCCATATAGAGCTTTTCTTTTTAAACCTCTGCACGTTCTGTATATAGACCGTAATATATTACAGGCGTAAGGCAACCAACAGATGGTTTTTAGAGAAAGAGCTAGGAGTGAGCGAGGAACTCCAATGAGAGAGAGAGAGAGAGAGCTCGCAGCCTGAGGTATGTGACTCTAGCCTGCTACGTACTCAACGCTGGGGAAGAAGTTTCGAGGAACGACAGAGATAGGGCAGGGCGACGGAAGGTGGTTCCTACAGAATGCTTATAGGCATGGCCCAGTCTTAACTATGGCGAGCCTGTAGACTGGACACATTGTTTTATCTTTTTTCTCCTGGTGAGCATTTCTCACAGGCGAACCACTAATACCGGTTGTCTTGTTTAAAGGTTTTCTTCACACGCAAGCCTTGTTTAACAGTATTCCGCACCTCTTTTTGCCCTAACGCTGTCTCGGACGAGAACCGGTGTATTCAGCATGATATGGCCGATGGAAACGCTGACTCAGTGACGGCTAATGTACCATTAGTTGCGTGAGCTATAGGCATTACTTTATCTGCCGATATCGACTTCTCTCTCCTAAGCTCAATTATTACATAACACACTTTATCCTGCTTCACTCTTAATCTTCTCTGTTTGTCATAAGTCATTGTGGAGCGACTCACGCAGCAAAATAAAATGAATAGTAACGCGAGCCCAGTATGCGTATACATCAGTAAGTGCACGTTGAAAAAAAGAATTCGTCCTTTTGGCCGGCCACGGTCCTTTATCGAGTATAGTTTTACAGGCGCATGACACCCCACTTATACACGTTCAGGTGGAGTACTGCAGTAACAGTGCGCATATAGTTGCCAAGGAGTAGTTGTGAACAGAATTAACGAAAGAAAGTGTAAAAATACACTTTACAATAAAGACCTGAACAACTTCCGCATGGATGACAGGCAGTAAAAGCTTCACCAACGCACCACCGTCAGGCGTGAGCTAACAGACACAAACGAAACAGGCTTATCCGGGAAATGTACTTACATACACACATAATTTCAACGTAGACTTACCGAAATACCAATACAGATGCCAACAACGTTGACCTTTCAACTAGATATACGTAATTATATCTGTCTGTGAAAAAAATGATAATGACGCAAGTAAAGTCAACAGCACCGCAACAGATATCTCACTTGACGACAGTCCATGCCGCTAACCGAACAACATATACACATTTTTGTCCTCATGCATTGATGGAAGAGGCCTTAGCGTACTAGATGTAGGTCCAAGCGCACGGTTCAGTTGAAGCTACGTCCGCAGTACAGGGCATAAGCGCGTCCCTGCATACCTAACTGCACACGAGCACACTTATCACAAACGCCGGTCTAACTCTGTGCACACGAAAAAGTATTGTAAGAATATGAACTGCACACGAGCACACTTATCACAAACGCCGGTCTAACTCTGTGCACACGAAAAAGTATTGTAAGAATATGATCGCCTTTCGCTGCCCATGACTTGCTCAGCCACAGTCACTCTGTAATAAAGACCTCGCCAAAATGGCTCAGTTTCTTATGATTTACTCCTAAAGTAAACAACAATAAGAGCCATGTCGTGAGAATGCTCTCGAGAACTACACCACGTTTCTGCAAAAAAGGTTTCCGTTCTTCTTTCTCAGTACACCTTCTTCGTCGCTCGCACACGTATCTAAAGCGAAGAATACCAAGCGCTAGCGGGTTTCAACATTGGCTTGCGCGGCCACGAAAGGACTCAACATCAACAACATCAACAGTTCCAGCCATTTCAACGGCATTTGATTGCTTTGCTCGCGAAGCACGTTGAGGTTAAAGTTTCCTGCGGAGCGTTTACAGGCAAAATGTGTCCGCGCCACTGCATCACAGTTCAGACGTGCGCCGAATAAATAGGTGGGACATGCCTGGCATAGTAGCTGACCTACTCTTATCTATGAAAGTAAAAAATAAAAAGATTAAAAGTGGTCCGCAAGCAGCATTGGCTCTTCCGCTGAATGGCCACCGTTACGTTTAACGGCGGCGTTGTTTCCCGTGAATTGACTGCACTTTAAAGTATGATTGACTTAGCCAGCTTTGCCTATACGGACGACTTTAACCACCGTGTGGAGTTCTTCTTTTTCTTTCTTCTGGCTGTACGCAACCAAATGCGAACAAATTATAGAAAATTGGCTGCCTTTATATTATGTCGCCATTATTATTATTATTTTAGAAAGAGCTCGGTTCTAAAGTAAGTGAAATACAGTCATTCTAGCATGCTTTAAAACAAGTCAGAAATATATTTTTTTATCTTTAGCAGCTAAGGCGTAATTTTTTTTGTTTTGTACGATGTGTTCTTTTTTTTATGGTTTCATCCTAATTTATGTTTTCTAGCGTTGCTTTTTCATCCACTGCTGCTTTTTCGTAATATCTTCTTTTGTACGTATAAAAACGTCTATGCCCATTTATCTAGGTACGCATGGGTACCTAAGTATTGAATAGGAGTTATTCACCCTGGTACATCAGTCGGCAAACAATCGTACTGTTTCATGTCGTTCTCATCACGATCATCGTTTATATTTACCGTGAGTCGATCGAAGGCCTCTCTCAGTGATCTCCGTTGACCCCTGTCTTGCGGGCCACATTTATGTGGCACCCAGATTACTAATCTGGTCACCGCACTTCCTTTCTCTGCTATGGCGCGAGCAGAAGCAACAACAACATGAAGTTCAATGCAAACCCAATCAACACTTTATGCAATAAACTTTGGCATGAGCAAACAAATAATTTTGCCATTCATTCTACAAGGACGTGCAGCATATGTAAACATTATTGTACGACACTTCGAACGTGTATGCATAGACGCACATTTTGTTGTTGTCAGTTCTCTTGCCATAGATAGCACTGTCTGTAGATTCGAACGACTGCGAAAAGAACGCTTCTGATAGGGGGCCCTAACCTGAAGCCTTCTCCGCACGCTGTTAATCGTTTCCCGCGCCGCCGCCCGCGCGTGGTCGCCGAGTAAGACAGGTTGCGATTGCGGTTCTGCGATCCTCTACGGTGCTTAGCTTCGGTCGGTTCCTGTTCCGCTACTATTAGAGATATCGGGTTATCTCCTCTACGCATTACGGGACCTGCTATAGCTTTTACGTGTAAAGTAAGCAGATTCTTGAATTTTCTTCGTTTCTTTTTTTTATTTAAGAGGCTTGCAACGCCGTCAAGGCAATATAACAGGGGGGAATTTTAAAGTATGCAATAAAACAAAAGCCACCCGCATACAGAAGCACCGTGCATAAAAGAGCGAAATAAAAGCGCGCGAACGCACCCATTAAAACGATCATATTCTGCAATAGCCGTAACATTTTCGTGGGACTGGAAACCTTAATTGCTACGCGGAAGCTTGTTCCATCGCGAAGCGGTGTCGCAAAAGAAAAACGGAAGACTTGAAAAACGTTAGGACGACAGCCTAAGGGCATGGTCACGGTGGTTTGGCATAAAGCGGCGTGAAATAAGGCACAAATACCTATCCACGCCAATCTTCCGAGAATGTGTGCGGTAAAACAAGCCGAGTTTTATTCTGTCTCTGCACTTAGCCGATGTTTCCCAACCAGGACAGTTTTGAATAGCAGGTATACTTGCATAACTTGAATATTGGTGGTGATTACTCGTCACAAAAAACGGGCGTCAGGGTTCTCGACCCGCTCTAACGTGGCAGTTAAATAAGAAGCGTGAGGATTTGAGAAACGCAGACATGTAATCGGGCCTGTACATACGGTGACTGTCCCACAAACTTCTGTTAGCTGTGCAACTGGGTGGTGCCCTTACATTGCTAATAGGAGGGTTCATAAACAATGCAGATATATTTTCATATTCAGATATATGGGTTTCAACACAGCAATATTAAATGTCTACCGCTTTCACTCAACTCGGAGTTCGTTCACCACTCTCTTTATGCTCGTCAATGAGTTCCCTTAAAGGCGCCACATCTGCTTAAAATAACGCAGCAATAATAATAATAATAATAATAATAATAATAATAATAATAATAATAATAATAATAATAATAATAATAATAATAATAATAATAATAATAATAATTATTATTATTATTATTATTATTATTATTATTATTATTATTATTATTATTATTATTATTATTATTATTATTATTATTATTATTTCCTGCGCGAAATTGGATCCGCTAGTTCGCATAACGCTGTTAACAATTCAAGACGTGCCCGAGTAGTACGACTCTCTCTAGCGAAAGATCGCGAAGTCGACAAAAAGAAAAGAAAGAAAAAGAAAGTTATAAGGAGACGTCTTTGTCTCTGGCATAACTGCACTTCCGCGTTCGGTACAAATTGAATGAGAGCATAAGTGAGTATTATCCATTCTCCACAGAAAACCCCTTTCCATCGCCCGAGAAAAACTTTAAGGCCATTCGAGGTGCGCAGAGAGAGAGAGAGAGAGAGAGAAAGAGAGAGAAATATATCTCTGGGCTTTAATATAGGGCAGTCGCTGACGAGAATACATTTCCGAGACGGAGTCGAAATTCAAAGCAAAGAGCACAAAATGGGCTTCCCTCGCAGCATTTCCAATAACGCCACGCGGTTCGCGAGCCCAGTATATGTATTATAATACGACATGCGGGCTTTCGGATTGTGCATATGCTTGCCTCACCACGTGCCCAGTCGTTTCCTTTCTTACGTTACCTTTTGTCTTCCAACTTCCTCGCTCTGTTTTGAAACACGTGCATGACCTTGCTAAGGACTTGAAGGAAGTGCGAGACGCTGTGAAGTTCAGAGAACGAAGGGAGAGGGAAATACATTCTCATTGTGCGGCTAAATCTGCGAGCGCTTTCAGTACGGAGATCCGAAGGTCATTCTCAAGGGCGCAGAAATTAAAAATTTCGGAAGCAGGTTCAACTTGCATGGGTTTATCATCCTTATTTTACTACGAGTAAGGAGAAAGTCTCAAAGGGATAGAGAATATATATACATGTCTATATATCTCTCTCTTCTGCGGGGCTTGATTAAGTGCCTGTATTCGTAGTATCCGCTCTGCAGTGCGCCAAGCACGCGTTTCCTTATGCAGAACACGTCGTGGGTAGGGGCACGTGCGGTAATGCGATGATGTTGACCACCACATTGTGGCCTCATTATTTCTGTATTACTTTTTATTGTTTTTTTATATTTTTCGGTCGCCGTATTTTCCGGATGGGCTTCGCTTTACTTTTGTAAAGCGAAAGCTGCCGGAGGTCTCGCGCGTGCGATAACAGCAGCGAGCCTGCGGCCCTGAGAAACTTCCGGTCACGTGCCTCATCAGTCTACTACGCCGGAACAAAGATGCACGGAAAGTATCTTTGAGTGTTTTTGCATAAAAGAAAGGCGCGCAGTGTCTCTCGACGGATAATGGTAATTTGCTGTTTACCTTTTTACAGCAAGCTCGTCTTGTAATATTGTGATTATGCAATGGAAAAGTGTCGAACATATGCGGGCTTTCGTTTTAGTACTCTCGCTACTCGCCCTCGTCTTCCTTTCTTTTTTTTTTTTTTTGGACCACTACATTTTGCAAGTTGGGTCAGTGGGCTTGGGCCTATATTTGTAAAGAGGGAATTAAAGGTTTTTCGTAGCTTTCGTGGGTGTGTTTGCAAATGCGGTCGTGTCAGCTGTCACCGTTTTCATCCTAAACTTGTTAACTCCGCAGAACGAGCCGAGAGGAGAGAGAACGCAGCTAGTCCCCATCAACGGTTTACATCCGAGCTGCACGACGTGGACGCCATCGCCGTCTCGTTGCCGTTGTTGTCAACAGGTCAGTGTTTTGTTGACGTCGCTGCGTCTTGTTCGTCATGTCGAGTCGTAGTCTTCGTCGTCGTTGTCTTGTCGTCCGGTCAGCTGCGTACTCGTGTTACCGCTGTTCATGATTTAACTTAAGCTTGTCTTTGAATGGCCTTCTACAATTTTTCTCAAGCTCTTCAGATCACTTAGTTTCGTCAAGGCAGACATGGAAATTCCAGTGCGAACTCCGGACGTCGTCGATCTGCAGGAGTTACTTGACTGATCTGACGCAAGCAAGCAACAAACCGAAACGACGCTTCGATGCATCGTAATAATCATCATCACCATCATCATCATCATCATCATCGTCGTCATCATCGTCATCATCATCATCATCACTGTCGTCGTCATCATCATCATCAGCCTGGCTACGCCCACTGCAGGGCAAAGGCCTCTCCCACAATTCTTCAACTACCCCAGTCATGTGCTAATTGTGGCCATGTTGTACCTGCAAACTTCTTAATCTCATCCTCCCACCTAACTACCTGCCACCCCCTGCTACGCTTTCCTTCTCTTGGAATCCAGTCCATGGATGCATCGAATCCGATGCATTGTCGCTTATGGCTTATTAAAACCTATTCGAAGAGGCCAATCCGACTGGAAAAAAAAGAGAAGTTCCGTTTAGGTATATTTGTTAATTTAGTTTGGCTTGTACTGGCATTCGTAAATCTTTCTTCATAGACGCGTTGCTCGGGCAAGTAACGCGTCATAACTAAGTCCTGTTATCTACAGCCTTCAATCAGCGGTGGTATCTGTAGTATCCTGAAGTCTGGTCCCTATGGGAAGTGCCGTGATTATTGGCCGCGTTAACTCAGTGGCTGTAGCGTTGCGCTGCTCAGCATGATGTCGCGGGTTCGATCCCCGCGGTGGCGTTCGCCTTCCGACATAGGCGGCATGCAAGAGCACTACGTGTGCTGCACAGTCGGGAGCACGTTAAGTAATCCCAAGCGGTCAAAATTGATCACAAGTCATCCCTTTACGACGTGTCTCGTAATCAGATCGTGGCTTTGACTCGTAAAACCCCAAAATGTAATTTAATTCTCAAGTTTCGTAACTGGAACGTTTTAGAAGTTCGTTTTTTTTTTTTTGTGAACTTGCAGCTTCATTCACACGCAGAGAAAAGTTCTAGGCATGAAAGCGTGATTAGATATTCACAAACAGGTGCTTAGAGTGATAACAGCTCTCCCGACGCCCCCAGAGCCTGTCTGCTTGCTTTCCCGTTCAAAGCCGCTTATTGCAGAGAAGCCTGCTTTCGCGAGTGCTCTTTTCTTTTTTTTTTCCAGCGCCCTTATTATGAGATCGAAACTCTAACGTGCGTCCCGCGTACCGTAATACACATGTGGTCGCCTGAAAACTAAAAGTAATGTCAACGGCGTAAAATTGAATACGTTAAGATCCTAAGCGCAGTCGCACGCCCCCCCCCCCCCCCCTCCCCTTATTACGACCCGTTTCCTGAACGACTGTGCTTCTCGATAAACTTCATATATTGAAGCCCAAACTGCAAGGCATACATTTTAGACGCATTTTCTGCGTAGGCACCCTGCCGGCGTCTTTGCATCGTCGTCAGTAATAACGCGACGTCGCTTGATGCCAGAAACAAGATTTGCGTATAAGTTGCACCGTGAAATCGCGACATTTACGATGGCGGCCTCCTGCTGAACTTCGTCACGCGCGAAATATGCCAAAGTGGAGCGCGTTCTGTGGTTTAGAAGGGTGCGTCAGTAAAATTCTTCATGCTTCCATGCCTGCCGATGCCGTCTGGTGCGCGTAGCTGAAGTGCATCGGAATATTGTTTATTGTGAGAGCGACCGAGCTTCACATGTACCTAGAATTAAAGTACAAGTGTCCGCATGACTCGGAAGAACGAAGACTGACATGAAATTGCACTTGAACCAACGATTCCCGAACCCGGACGTTTTTTCCCACCTAGTCCCCAAGCAGCGGCGCTTAGCCGTCCCCTGTCTTGAAGTAAAGGATTATTCATTCATCCATTGTGTTTCGGGACTTACGAACCGGATTCAAGCGATAAACGTCTGAACGGCGAAGCGAGGCAATGAATGCAGTGATATTTGAGTGAGAGTGTGAGTGCGTCATCATAATCATCGTTCATCATCATCAGCAACTATTTTCATGACCACTGCAGTATGAAGGCCTCTCCCAGCCATGTCCAATTATTCTGTCTTGCGCTAACTGCTGCCGACTTGCGCCTGGCAATTTTCTGATTTCGTGACGTCATCTCGCATAATTTACTGCCGTCTTCGACTGCGCTTCCCTTCCCCTGGCACCGCAGGTAACATATTGTGCGTGAATGTTTAGTGGGCCACAAGAGTTTACGGGACAGCGGATTTCCAAAAAAAAAAAAAGAATTATAATTCCCGCGATGGAGGAACGGATAGCCTCAACTTCAATCTTTGAAGCTGCAGTGGTTTTCGCGACCTACATGCATTGCGATCGAAGTAGACGTTCACATTTGTCGGGGAGCTCCTTGTACCCCAAACTTTTGTGGTCGACTGAAGCGGTGGGAGCGCTAACTAGGTTGCTCATAAGCATATATGCATAGTACACATATTGCACGTATACTTATACGTATGCTCAAATTTTATAGCGCATACCACACTGTTATAACGGCTGCACTACTATTTATAACTAACTAATTATCAAATAATTCATTTTCTTATTTATGCACACAGCAACCTTAAACTGCACTATAATAACAGTTGTACTTAAGCACGTCGGGTGCTCGTAAAGTAAGGTTCATATTGTTGCATTAGGCTGCGCGGTAAACAATGTAGACGTGCCAACTGATTTATTCTTTGGCAAACTTTGTTGGCCACTGGGGATTACTGTCTTAGATGTCTTAATCCAGTAAGATATATAACTTTTCCGGCAGTCGCTGCTGTCTGGGTTAGCCGACCGCGAGCGAATCGAACGAAGCCGCCAAAGGGTATCCTCCAAGCAGTCACCGTTGCCTCTCTTATAGCTCTCTCAAGAAATAAAGTCGAAATTATGGTCTTACTCGAAAACTTTCTCCTAATCTTTTCTTTTCGTTTCTTTTTTTACCAAAAAGCGAGAAGCGGGCCTCAGCAGAAGAATCTTGCGAAATCCATCACTTTATCGCGGCAGTGATCGAAACCCTGGACGTTTCCGTTTGCTCTCTTTTTTATCTTTCTCTGGCTTTATTGTTTTCTTTCTCTTTTTTTTTTTTTGCACAATGCCGACACTGGTCCCCTTTCTTCGTCTGAATGTGTGCATTTACGTTTTGGTTATTTTGTCCTCTTCCGCGCTAAACTTCTCTCTTTTTACATAACTGTCTTTTTGTTTAGTTGTTGCCGTGACTCTTTTCCAGCTCAAGTGCTCGTCTCATTTTGAAGCACGATCGGAGTTCTACTGTTACCATTTTTTTTTGTTATTTTTAAGCGTGGTACATTCTCTCTTCTTGGCTGCTAATCAATGACGTGCGCAGATGGCGACAAAGCCTGATGCGGTAGTGCTTACGGAGAATTTCGCGTGGGTATAATACACAAACGCGGAAGAAATTTGCTGTAATGCCGTGCGATTGGGACGACGGGAGTTTTCGATACGCCGAATGGTTTACTGTTATTTCTTTTTTATTTGTTTTTCTTTTCTTTTTTGAGAGCGAGAATTCAATGTCCCACTGTGATTGTGATGCAAATGACGTTACAATTGCCAGAACCGCGCGCATAACGAATTTCTGATTTAGCGGGGGAAAGTTTCTTAATTTGGGAGGAAAAAGATTCTTACGCGAAAAATCGGGAAGTCGAAATCAAGTGAGCGATATCTTTCGACACATCGCACTACAAAGTGGAAAAGTGAGCGTTGTACAGCGGGGACTTCTCATGTGTGACGTTTTGTATTCGTTTCTATATATCCTTCCACAGTTGCTTGCCCTTCCCCTGGCACTCAACTCAAACCAATTTCTCCTTGTCCTTGGTTTGCTTGTCGTCTTGAATTTCCATCTCCCACTTTCCCCGTGGTTTTCCTGGATTACTCTCTCTCTCTCTCTCTCTCTCTCTCTTATTTCTTGTATTTTTGGGCAGCGCTTGGAAGTAAAATCACATTTTCGTGACGAGTCGAGGTCCAGTGGCAATCCCAGAAGCTTACATGTAAATTGACTTCATTGGGAGCCTGGGGAAGGGATTCCGAGTTGCGATTTAACCAGAAGCGATGGTGGGAAGGAGGCGCCGAAGTAAAGGCGAGTCCCTGACGAATCGCAAAAGAAAAAAAAATGATGCGAAGAAAAAAGACCCACCAGGTTATCGTGTCGACTTGGAAATCTCTGTTTGGTTAAAGTTTTCTAGCAACCACTGTAGACTCTGCAGCAAGTGTGCTATGAGAACCATTTGTCATTGGTCAATCGTCGTTGTTACTAACACGTGAATCGTCGCGACTATAGCTACCATAAGAGTAGCAAATGGAGAAATAGGCTTACGTCTCAAGTTATGTGGACCTAGGATCAGTGGGGGCTGCAGCTCTGGCCGTGAGACAGCTGAGTAGCAACTGTCGCTAACAAGTTCCTTCACTTCTCTGAAGATAGGGGCTGCTTCTAGCTCGACCCTTAATCTGTGAAGTAATTAGGCACGCAATCAACATGCGCGGCAAGCTTTCCCAAAAATTTTAAGCTATGGGGTTTAAGGTTTCGAAACTGCGCAGCGGGTGTATGAGGGACGCAGTAGTCAAGTGCCCCGGATTAACATTGTCCACCTGGGGCTCCTCTAACGTTCACCTAAATAACGGCACAAGAATGTTCACGAGCGTAAGCACCGCTCTCGAACATCATCGCACTCCGTCGCGCGAATAGCTGCAGCAGCGCAATAACTGCCTATCGTGGCGAGAGTATTGCGTTCCGCCTGAATTATGCAGACACGATTACGGGCGGCAGGGCTTTCACCTGGCCGTAGCGATAAAACGGGAGGTAGGGGAGCTGCGAGTCTTGCGCGGTATGCGCAAGAGCGTTTTTAGTCGTCCGCGCCCGGCCAACGTATGTAATAGTACTTTTGGTTCTATACTAACGGGCCACGAGTGGTCGCGTTCACCATTCAAGGCCGACGTGGAGGCGGCACGCTCAAAGACGCGATGCCGGCCTTCATCCAACCGCTCTCTGGCGCATCACACCCCTGCCTCGCCGCCCCCCCCCCCCCCTTTCCTCCATCGACTTGGCAATCTCTCGACTGCCTTCCCCGTTTGTTCGGTTGAGAGGGTCGCCTCTTCTCGCAACGGCTCGTACCGCTGGCAACTTGCGAGGGGACCGTACAGTTAGCGGAAAGCGTGCAACCGTGTCGTATATAGCGGCTCGGGTGTTTCAATGCCGTATATACCGTGGGGGAAAGGGGTGTAGAGGGAGGGGTTGGGGGTGCCGTTCCATATGACGCCGCTTGCACGAGTCGGCCCGCCTAACGCTGACCGAGCGGCGTGGCGGAGCTCAGTCGATATATGCTAATGGCGGGCGCCGCGGAATAGCTAACGAGACCATCAGCGCCCGGCGTCGGCGCCGGGGGTTGGCAGCGGAAGAAGGTGATTCCTCACGCGCACCGAGACTGTGGCCGGTGGTCGGCCACGCTGTACGCGCACCGCACATCTCGCACGCTATGGTTATCTGGCCTTTCGCCAGTTGGCAACTTCCTTTTCTTTCTTTTATTTTTTTATTTTGCCGGGGACTACGCTTATCATACATTGTGGGTGAACACCACTCGAGACTGGGCTCGAGTGGCGGAATACGGTTCGTCTTTTATCTCTCTCTCTCTCTCTCTCTCACCCACCGCGTTCCTCTCTCAAATCGTCGTTATGTGCGGACAGTAGTACGGACAGCCGTGGTTGTTCCGGCTACCACAATGTCGGGAAACGAGAAGGGAGGGGGGCAAATGAGATAGCTTTCCTTCTTTCGAGTCTTTGGGATGTCTGTCACAGGTAATCTATGGTGGCTAAGCGGTGGGCACGTGGGCCCCCTACTTCTCTCTGCACTTCCCCTCTCTCCTCTACTTGCCATCCTTACCATACAAGTTTACATGCTATAGTTTTGCTTTCTTACTTCATCGCTTCTCCGCCTTTTGGCTTAAAAATCAGACCGTAGTTCCGGCCAGCAGGGGCGGTGTTGGTCCGGTCTCTTTGGCCGATGTTGGATGCCCGACCCTTGAGACGGGGTTGATGATGACGATTGGGGGGGGGGGGGTACATTTCACACTGGTCTTTCTCTCTCGCTCGTCATCTTCTTCTACCGTACTTCTAGCACCTAGATCTCTCTAAGACTTCGTGTCGCGTACATAGGAACTGAGGCTTAATGCCATCCGCAGGCAGCATATTCAGGACGGAGCTGGTCTGGGTGTCACCGGAGGTCGTGACTCACATCCGTCCAACGACGGATGGCAGACCTCACTGGCGACAAAGCTCGCGTCCGCCTTTCCAATGGCACGCCGCGTTAAGCCCCGGCTTTGGCCAGGGCGAGCATGTGGCGCCCGAAGGCCGAGCGCAGGTCCGACCGGCGTCTTTTTGGCGTCGTCAATCGAGTAGGAGTGGGGCCGACGTCGAACCGGCCCACCACGACCACTGCTGTCCCCGTAACAACTTCGGACCGGAGTCTTGGCCCGAGAAGTTCCATTCGCTCCCACGCTTGTACTCATCGTTTTCGATTACACACTGAGGTTCATTTGCCAACCAAAGTTTGAGCGCCATTCGTCTGTTTACGCGTGTATGCCCTGTTTCCGTGCGTTCCCGGTCTCTGTGTATTCAAAGCGCACGAAGAAAAAAAACACGAACAGTTACCACGTAGCCCCTTTCATGGCCCTCTTGAAACCCTTGAACGATTCGTCGCCCGTTGAGGAGAAAGCTCAAGCGACGCGTCTTACCCAATCGTTGGCGTTGGCAGCGAATGTTCTTCGAAGTCCAGTTCGCGTACCTCGGTGCAGTGCTTGAAAGTGCAGTGCCCAAAAGAGGTAGAGTATCATCTCATCATTAGGTTATAAACATTATCCTTTATTTGAACTTTGAATGCAGACTCATCGATTTTGATATCAGAAGTGGATAAAACGATATATCTGTATGGGTGCAGCTGGGGTCGAATCATCTTGGAACTAAACAGTACGAAATGGCGGTGAAGAGCGCTCCACTTCTTGAAAGTTGTTTTCTTACCGTCTATATTCAAGAAGGCCGCTCTTTATTAGCTTTTCTCGTGAAAGCGCAAGGAAAAAACGAAAGCGCCTCCTTTCTTTCTATCGCCGCTGCGCGTCGCTTCGCACGATTGTGCAAGAAGTTCTACGTAGGTCGGAGGTGGGATGTGCATCCCAAGCAGCGCGAAGTTTAGTGGCGTTGTACCCACATTGACACCGCTGAGTATGCCATCGTCTAACGTGCGTACTGCTATTGCGCCGTTTGGATAAGCCGAACCTTCATAGTGGCGGTCAGTTCCAGCTACTCCATATAGTAACGATTGGAAGAAAGCCTGGCTTGCATTGACAGGTCCGGCAGGCAGTGCGCGGTCGTTCATGAACGAAGCAAGTTTTTGATGGAAAAATACGAATGAAGCAAATATATATATATATATATATATATATATATATATATATATATATATATATATACATATATTCTAGGGCGCGTATTCACAAAAAATTCTTACCGTATCATTGTTCGTAAGAGCAGCTTTGAGTCGATCCTGTGCTGGACATATGACTGGCGAAGGCGACCAGCCAAAGGCAAAGCGCACTTCAGAAAAGAAAGCTGCGGAAACGAAACACCTGCTGTAGCAGCCTCGCTCTATAACGATGAAAGCACAGCGGAATATGAGCAGCCTTAGGTGTAATTCTCGCACTAAAAATGCCATGGAAGATCGCGGACATAATCAATGTTACGCAAGATGCATAAACTCTTAGAAAAAGGATTTTATACAGTATATAACCTTATAATAATTCCATCGACTGATCTGCTTTGTAAAGGAACTTATTCTTTTGTCTTTAAGGAGGAGATAAGTAATTGATAAGTCTTAATCTTTTGCTCTTTTGTGAGGCATGAATGCAAGTGGGTTCCTGACAGAAAGTATGTAGAGTGCAGTTGACAAAAAGTGCAGGTGTGTTAGGCAAATAGAAGTCCGTTGGCATCCTATAGATTTCATAAGAGAGAGAAAAAAAAGATCTCCAGACTATCTATAGAAAGCCGAGAAAGAACTTTCGTGAGGGTATTCCGCCTAAACTAGTCCTTTGTCGTCCCTTTAGAAGATTCTTTTCCCCATCGAAATCAGTTAACTCGCACATTTTCCCATGACATCGCTTTAGACAGAAGACAGCGTAGGGTGCCAAGCAATGGCGTCAAACAGAGAGCTTGGCAGTGGAACACGTTTTCGTAATTTTCACGAGTTCGTGTTAGGTTAGGTTAGTCTGGGGCTAGATCAAATTAGGTTACGTCAGGGCGCGCGCAACGCTTCCACTTCGTGCTCTAACGCGCCGCTTCGAAGTGCGCCCTCAATAGTGCGCTGGACGCAGTGCGCTAATTCTGCGCATAAGCATTCACTTCGCGCAGCCAAAAGTTCTCGTAAAACTATAAAGCCCCCGATAGCGAAAAGAAAACAGTAAATAAAACAAAGACGCCTGCGATTAACCTAGAAAGACGTTCTCTAACGCGTGAGAAAGTTTCGCAGAGGGCTGACCTTCTCGAGGTCTCCTTATACTTTACGCCCGGTCCCGCGACTTTGACTTCTCGCGATAATGGAGGAAAATTGAGTGGAAGATGGAGAGTTATAATGGAGCTCTCGGGCCTGCCTGCCTGCCTGCCTGCCCATCTAGCGATTCTGGAAATAGCGTGAAGGTGAGAACAAACGATAAATGTACAAAAAAGAAATGAAGGGAGTTCGAAAGGAGGACGCAGAAACCCCCCACAAGGCGCGCGTACAGGCGTTCGCCTTTTGGAAGCGGCACGCGACAGCAACCGATCTCTCTCTCTCTCTCTCTCTCTCTCTCTCTCTCTCTATCTCTCTCTCTCTCTCTCTCTGTGGCACGCGCCTCGCTTCGTTGCCGAGTCGAGGCTCGAAGTTTTCGCCCGTTTTGTTTGTGTCTATTACCTCCCGGGAAGCCGAGTCGAAACGCGTTTATTTTGAGTGAGCGTCGCCTACCTCCTCCTCCACTCCGCAACACAACCCTTCAGGAATACGCGTTGCCCTCGCTGCTCGGACGGAGGAACGAAAATAATAATGATCATAATAAAAGTAAAAATAAAGAAGGTGGCGGCGCAAAGAACTAGAAGGGGAGAAAGAGGAGGAGGGAGTGGGAGGTTATTTATCTCAAGTGTTTCGGATCTCTCAAGACGGACGGGAGGATGGGAGAGAGGAACCCGGGTTTGCTTCGTTTCGTGCGAAACCGGGAGGGAGGCAACACAGAGTAAGCGTCGACTAAACAGACGGAATGCAGCCGCAAGGAAATAGAAGGTAAATGATCAGCAGCGAAACAGAAAAGCACATAGAAAGGTAACCGAAGAAACAAAAATATACAAAAAGTTATGCGGAGGCGGGGAGACAGAGAGAGACGCAGACAGGCAAGCTCGCGTGCAGACCGAAGTCGAAGGCTTCCTCTTCGTTTTTGTTTTGTTTGATACTTGCGCGCCTTCTGCAGACCTTCTGCAGTTTTGTATCGCGCTTTATATTTTTCTCCGCCTTTTTCGCAGCTTCTCTCTCGCGACTTGTGCAGATTTTTTTCTAGGTTTTTTACAGTTCTTTAGGCGAATTCCGCAGACTTTCCTCTGCGCCTTCTGCAGTTTCTTCTGTGCCTTCTGCCGTTTCCTTCTGCCCGCTTCTCCTACGCGGCTGCATTTTCTATTCCGTCATTTCTGCAGAATTACTTCTGCAGTTTTCGTCTGCGCCTTCTGCGGTTATCCTAATTTTGTAAACACCCTGTTGCCAAAGCCCCCTATTGCTTTCTTCGCGTTTATCCACTCCTACCTCCACTCCAGAAAGAGACTTTTTTTTCTTGCGCTGGCAGTGCTTTCGTCGCTTTCTCTGGCCCCTAACGTCCTCCGTGTGAGGGGCGCAGGGCGACGGAAGTCTTGGCGTGCCGCTTGCCGCCACCGATGGCCCGGCGCTTAAAACCACAAGGCAGCAGCCAGCGTGGTGCTTTGAACAAGTCTGGCACACCGCCTTGCCAGGCAAGCCTGCATCTCCGCAGCCTCTCCTGTGTTGCATGCATCGAGACGAAGTGACAACAAAAGCGAGAGAAAAGTTTCCACCTGACCCAAGTTTACCGACCTCGGACGTTCTCTGCGCCTTTCTTTCTTATCTTCGTTTATTTTTTCTCTACACCTCTGTTGACGTCTGGCATGGGAAAGGGTGGCTTACAAACCACCCGCACAGTACGTCCAAACCCAGGTTCCTTGTTCAGCTAGAAAAAAAAAAATAGTGCTCTAACGCCCCCAGACACTCTCTCTGTCGAGAGCTCTTCAACCACGCCTGTCCAGAGCTCTGGCTTTCCTAACTACACGGCGTGCTTCGTGAGTTCCCCGGAAGTAAACGTTTCCGATCGTTCTTTCCGCGTTGGCGCATGACGCGAAGCATTGCTTTGCAAAACATTGGCGAGGAAAGCTCCTGTCGCTGGTTGCTTCGAGGTGCGAAGATATAGAGGCTGTTTACTAGCGGAAAGGCGTAGACGCAGCACCGAACAGGCGTGTCAAGCTGAGAGCCGTTGGGTTACGCGTAGGGAAAACTGGCGTGGTGGTATGCGTTCGAGGTGACCAGAGAAGGAGCGAAGACGGGACAATGAAGTTTTGAATCAGAGTGAAACCTTCATATTGAGGACCCTGACGTAGTATATTGTCCAATACAACATAGTAAATACAAAGTTCGCGGCTGGCCATTGGTAGTTTCAGTGAGTGCTCCGCTTCATTAAGGAAGCGGAAGATCAGTATTCGAGGCTGTAACATCTGCAGCGAAGCGATAGCTTCACTTTCACAGACGTCAAGGTTATTATTTTTCAGCTAGGAAAAAAAAAAGGAAAATGAAAATATTCGTAAAATTAACTCAACAAATGCACTCTTGCGTGCATTTGCCTTTTTTTAATTCATAATATAAGTGGTATTCTTTAAAGTATTTGTTTGCTTGTGCGGATATGAGCCATAAGCAACGGCTGCTTAAGGTACAGTCTTGGTCACTTACGATACAAAACAAAGTCTTGACAGAAGGGATGCAGCCGTATGCAGCCAGAGGATGGCGACGATCGCCAGTGCTGACATCTGTATTACTGTTACAACGAACAAGTTTGCTCCCACAGAAATTTCACTATTTCGCCTCGGTTTAAACGCAGTAGCACTCTTCAAATGTTAGTCTCGCGTTCGGTATTTCTTAAAAGGAGCTTCGTCCGCTTTATGTGACGACTTTAGCGCTCGTTTTACAACGCCATCGAAGGCAGAACGGACACTTGTGGGGTTAATGTAAAAGAACACGAAGCTTCTCCCTCTACACGCCGCAGGATTAAGCGAAGTTACGTTGATTCCACACGTTCCACCTATCTTGGCAAAAAAGAAATAAGAATTGTTTTCTAGGAATGGCCAGAAGGCAAAATTCTCAGTGTCGCCTCCTCCGTACATAATTCGCAGACGGCACTCGCCGACGCTGTCAACAACAGGCGGGGTAAATATTGCCCGTTTTCTCGAACTGTGCGCCAGACAGCCCTCGGCACCTTGAAACAGTCTGACCGCCACGCATAAGCCTCTCGCACGACTGTCTACATAAACAATGCGCCTGCGCACCGACTTAAACGGCTCGTCTGCATTCATCGAATGCACACTTGCACAGTTCTGTAAGCGAAGCTGTATAAATTGTAAACGCGGTTACTTGTGATTCTACACTCTTTTGTGTGAGAATGCGCCATTCTGGGCACAGGCCTGCCTTAAAGCTTGCAAAACGAAGCACGCCCTTACAACAACAACAACAAAAAAGAAAAAAAAAAGCGCACAGTCGTGACAGAGCCGAATTTTCACCCTTTGCTTGTTTCTACCGGTGCGAACAGGGGTGACGCAGTAATTTTTTTTTATTCCACCGCAATCGGGTAGGGCTCCAATACGTTTCACGCATGTTCGGATTCTTTCGGACTTGTCTCGTCACTCTCGAAAAATCGCCGTGGATGCGTCGATTTTTCGTTAGAGACTTATAACCGAACGTTGCGGTGACGGCGATAACTTGCCGAAGCCGGAACCCCCTTGCATAGTTTGTTGTCCGACGACCTGGGGCTGAACTCGCAAACATATTTTTTTTACGTTCGTACAAGAAGTGTTTCCCGTTCGCCGGTCGCCTTCGCTAATGACATGTCCCACGTCGCCATTGGCCAATACCTGTTTCTTAGGAATTATGCTTTTAAATGCGTCCCTTGAAACTGTGTTCGCAAAGCTTTTTGTTCGAAAATACCGTTTGCGATTGACCAGCCACCTTTGTAAACAATATGGCATACATGTCGACGGGCTGTCATATGCATGCTGCTACAAACAGTTCTAGCAGACGGCATCTTTTTCTCAGGAAAGGGGGGATGGGGGCGGAATACGGGCCCTGTAGTTGTCTCTGTTTTAGCTCGGAAAACAGGGATTATAAATGAGCAAAAGGAAAAGAGTAGTCCTTGTCAGGCCAACTGATACGTGTAACAGTTAAACCGCTGGCCCTTTCCAGAGCAATACGATTGACTTCAATGCAAAAAAAAAAAAAAAACTCGGAGTTGACCTCAGTGAACTGCATTCAATAGATTGATGAGGCTGCAACATATTTTTTAAGGGTGGGCGAA
This sequence comes from Dermacentor variabilis, assembly GCF_050947875.1. Lineage (NCBI taxonomy): Eukaryota > Metazoa > Arthropoda > Arachnida > Ixodida > Ixodidae > Dermacentor > Dermacentor variabilis. The sequence goes on along the minus strand of NC_134570.1, from coordinate 52,910,621 downwards.
GCTGGCTGATGAGAGCCATTGTTATAAGCCGATGAAGATGACGATCACCTATAATTTTGTTTTATCGCAAGAACATGTGTTAATTATTTTCTGTGCGAAGTGGTACTGGCCACCGCTATCTTCATGTCGCTTTCACTATCGACGGCACATTCGCTGCCAACGACAAGAAACTCTAAATGGTCTGATGCATATCGGCCATAGAGTTTCTCACTACATTACCTAGAGGGAAATCTGGCGCTGCTGCGCTGTGGTATGCATGGGAATGCCGGTATATTGTGGATTCGGATTGGCATCGTTCTCATAGAGACAGGACACCTTGACGACGCGCTTGGCAAATACCGTTCCGTCTGTCATAATGATTCATTTTCTACTAGAACAGCACGTGAAAAACTGTTTTAGCTTTATTATTACGCGAAAACATGTTTTGTTTAACTATGAGAACTTGTTAATGCGTGTACGAGTACATGTTACGTAAAAAGTATCAGCGGGCCGCAAAAGTTGGAGGACAGACGACAAGGTTCGCGCTCGCTTTGAAACAGTTGGTCCTCTGTTCTTGCTTTTCTTCGCTTGGTAATGCATCGTGGGTGAGTAAAGATGTAATATGCGTGAATGGCAACATTTCATGAAGATTTTACTTTGAGAACGCGTTATTTGCGTAGCCATATCCACGTTTTAGACGAAGCCTCTTACAACACCAGCCAACGCGAGCCTCGCAGACACATATACCGTCATTCCCATGACGGCACGGTGCCCCCTTAAGAAACTCCCATAGACGGTGGCGCCAGATTACCCTCTAGGTGTTATAGTGAGAAACTCTATGATATCGGCAATAGAGACAAAGAGAGAGAGATAAATGAGATGCGAAAGGCGGGGAGGTTAACGGAAAGATAGATATCCAAAATAGGGTTGTCAAAAATTTTTTGAACGTTTCGCTTTCCACACGGAAGGCTTGTTCACTCTTGTTCGCCTTGTTTAAATGAAACGTTTAAAAAATTTTGGGAACGCCATTTTGGTCGGCGTTCTGCTATTTTTTAATTATTATTATGCAGTTACTTCCCTACCAGACGAGAATTCGTCAAACTTTTCATTTCATAGATATCCAGTTCGCTACCCTGCGTTGGGGAAGGAGTCAGGGGCGACAGAAAGATAAAGAAAAATTCATGCACATAGAGAGGAAGATGAAAAAAAAAGAAGGAATGAAACACAGACACACACAACGGAACGGAACGCGGTACTGTCACAGTCGTTCAAATAGGTCGCTTGACCGGAGGAACTTCAGTAGCGCCTTGTTCACCTTCTGGTGTGAAGACCGCATCAGTCGGCCCTCCAAGACCGTCTGCTCAGAAAAAGCCCAGCCGTTGAGGAGTGCCAACACCGTCCCAAGCGAGTGTCTCTGGAAGCTATAGCGGGGACAATGACGGAGGATATGCTCGATTGTTTATCCTCGCTGCCGCAACTATCATAGGCAGCATTGCCAGCCATTCCGATGAGGCAAGCAAGTGCATTTGTAAAAGATACTCCAAGCCACAGTCGGCAGAAAACAGTTATCTTGATTCGGTATATAGCCGAGATAGGCGGCTGCTTAGCGTTTCTCCGGAAAACCACGATGTCCGAGATCACAAGCTTCCCGAAGTCCTATTAAGCGAAAACGTTCGCTGTGACCGAATTCATGTAAATCTGACCACGAAGACTTACTGGCTCCAAAATCAGCAGTGAATCCTGCGTCTGAATGTGGGACGCGGGGGCCCCCTCTTAATTCGAGGCTGTGTGCTAAAGCCGCGAAATGCTCGGTCATTATCCAAGTTTTCACAACGCGCAATATTTCGCGGGGATGCGCATGCGAAGCGCCGGGCAAGTGCTATTCGCAAGCTTTCAAGAGCTGTCAGAGTCGCACTTTGTAAACGCGTTATCTCAGAGGAAGTATAGTAAAGTTTCTTCTTCTTTTTCTTCTTCTTCTTCAGAGGAAGTATTTCTCCAAGTCCTCTGCTCTGCACAACTTTGACGTGAGATCAGGTGTAGCATTCAGAGAACCTATGGAAAGGAACCACTGTCGCTCAGCAAAGGAACGGGAGGGTGAAAGAATAGCTTGTAGTTGCCACATCATGAAAGGCATGAACCATAGTAACACAAGCGCCCACACAGGGAGATGCACAGTCATTCTCTTTTCCTTGTGAGTTTTGTTCGCTTATTACTCTTGGTACACAATCCTTTCGGAAGCGAACGGCTCGTTCAAAGTGCGCGTCTTGTTCGAGGAACGCGGCGCGAATGCCACCCGACTAAAGTTCCTCCAACATAAACTTCTTTTATAGCCTCCGTCAAAGCACAAGTCTTAACTGTACACAGGACAGGCACTGCCAGACGATGTTTTCAGAAGGCGGAGAAAAGCGCGTCATAACGCAGCTAACAGTTAACGTGTCTGCACACTTGCAGCTTCGTCGTCGTCGTTGTTGTTGTTTTTTCATCTGAAAAATGCGTGAAGCAGACGACGCAGCAAAAACGTTAACGCGCGAGCATATACCTTCATTGTTGATTTGCGCGTAGCAGACGTGCACTGTGCCAGACGACGCTGCGGGAACATGGAATCTCAAGAACCTCCTCGTTTGCGTTTTTGTGTGCACGCATCGTGGACAGGGAACACCATCCACGCATGCCCCGTTTTCTTTCTCCTACTTCTTTTCGAGCGAAAGATTAGTAACGAAAACTGAGCGTGTTGTATCGGGTGTCCTCACTTTCAGCGCGACGCGAGCAACGGCCACTTTCCTTTGTGTCCCCTCAAAAATAAGCAACGCAATCTTGTTCCAGTGCCGCAGTTCGCGTTGACACACGACTGCCGCTCATGCAGCGTGCGCACTAGAGAGTTTCGTGGCCTACATTTTAAGAAAACTTTCGAGAAGCTACGAAGAAGAATCGAGAGGAAGCGACACTGTGGAAGAGCGTCATGCACGAGCTGAGCAGACGGCGCAAAGTGAGCAGCAGAAATATTTCGTGGCAGCTTTCCCCCCCCCCCCCCTCTTTGTCGTCTGCTTGTTCTTGCGTCTTGCAGTAACTCTTGCTTTTTTATTTATCGTCTGCACTTCAGGCTTTCTGTCCGTCTGTCGCCATCTCTTGCGTGATACGGTTCTGTCGACAAGCACCTCAGACCTACTTTTCAAACTTTTTTTCTTTGTTATTTGTTATTCGCGCTCCTGCGAACGGAACCGTCAACGCGACAGGAAGCAAATGAGAACTGACAGGCGCCAGACTCGAACGTCGGTGTTTCTATGCTTCCTTCATGTTTTATCTTTGTTCTTCGCGACATGGCGAGAAGAACTGAAAAAAAGAAGAAAAAAAAAGTAATGACCCTTCGTTCTGACCCTTCGTTCCGTTCCAGAGCGTCAGCAGATGCATCGCCTAAAAGCTTACTTCGTGTTCTGCAGGTGAGTCACTTCACCTAATGTCCGTGGCGCCCCCTCTTGTCCACGATCGCGAACTTAGTTCTGAGCACCAGGGAGGCGACCAGGCTATACGATACCGCGTAATGCATTTTCGTCTAATGTGCTCTCCCGCCTGTCCCGATTTTTGTTTCATTCGCAAGTTTTGCGTGTCGGGAGGTTCTGTTCAGTACTTAGGTGAACAGTGTTTTCATTCATTCATTCATTCATTCATTCATTCATTCATTCATTCATTCATTCATTCATTCATTCATTCATTCATTCATTCATTCATCTTCTTTACCTTCTTTCTCTCCTTTCTTTTGTGCGCTCATGAGAACATCCACGTTAGTTGGTCTAATATTAGCATTCCGAAATGCGGGTTACTAGCAAGGTGCCTTCTTTTCTTTAAAAAGAAGTGCCTTTTTTTTATTCGACATTACATATAGGCTGAACTCGTATTTTTGTGACTGGAGACATACGTCATTCATTCATTCATTCATTCATTCATTCATTACCGATTACAACACGAGTAAAGCGGAGATTTTTCAAATGGGCGCCAAAGAGAAATAAGTTAATCTGGATTAGGTAATTGCCCTTGCTAGCAATTCACAAAAACTTGTTAAGCCAGAAAAGAGGCAAGAACGACGCACTGGTGGCAACGCCAACACTGGTTTCCGCACTATAGTCCCCGCAAAACGCTTGCACGGAAAGCTCTAATAGTCTATGAAGCTGCGCCAAATACGTCCTTTAAATTCATATTGTCAAAGATTGTTCAATATCGATGAACAAAATCTCATTCCATTCTTAGGGAGCTAAAGTCACGGCCAAGCGTGGTTTGGGAACTTTTGCTTTACAAAGCCTCTCCAAACGTAAAAATAATTTTGAGCTTGCGACATAACACTTGCATACCAGTGCTACGGTTCGGACGCTAAGTCCAGAACGACATACTTTGCTATCCATTTGCCTTACTGGTAACCAACCTAGCTATTTCTGTCAAACATAAATTAAAATAGAACAGTTAACGAATACTTCACGACCTAAGCTGATATACAACTGCTCTTTCGCACCAGTTTTATAAAAGATGCTTTCAGTCGAAGTAAGAGGCTTTGTGTTCGGTGTTCTGACGGGCGTGGCAGATAGCGATAGCAAATCAAACTGAAAAAAAAAAAGGAAAATCTTCTCTAATCTTGTGCGTTCGTCTGCTTCCCTTTTGCGCTATATCCGCCATGAACTTCAAACAAGCGGCCTAGTTGTTACACCTTACTGCTGCGTTGACGTGGTTTTTGGAAGCGCATCACTTCGTCCGCCGTTTTTATTAAGGCTTCTGCACAGCACTGCAGAGTTCTCTCACGTATACAATTCTGTAACTGGCAAGCGAAAAAAAGAAAAAAAAGGAAAACATGCTGGCACTTTTACGATGTGTAAAGGCGAAGCAGAAGGCACCCGAAAAGGTGCGCCCGAAATGGTTGCGTTCAAAATGACAAATCTCCTGAAAAAAAAAAAAAAAGGAAGACCATGCACCTTTGAGGAAAGCTTCAAGCGTCATTGAAAACATTGGTAGTTGGCTCGAAAGTGTGCGATGCCGGCGTCGACTAGGGGACCAGAAAACACGGTTGTTCTGAGTGGCACTCACGACTTTGCTTTTACCGACACCGTTGTTTCGAGTAGCACTTAAGGCTTCGCTTGGACCAATTGTGTTTTCTTATAAAGCGAATAGATTTCTTCGGCTCTTTGGTTCCTTTTCGCGGTGCTCGGTGTGCTTGGCCTTTCACCGCCCATAAAAAAATAACACACACACAATCTCGCCGATTTGACATTTTATGCGCTTGCGCATAACATTTGGCACACGCAAGTGTAGTTGACGTGGACGTAATGCGAAGCATTCACGATTTGTAGAGAACGGTCGTACGAATAATGTGACTGTCGTGTAGCGAACGGTTATGTAGACATTATGTGCTGTAGGTGTTTAGGTTTACAATAAGTAAGGCATAATGGTCCTAAAGCGAAATGTATAAGACTAAAAGCAAAATCGAACCAAACGCGCATGCCCAGTGGCGCATTCCCAATGTTCAAATGTTGCGTCGCCCCTGTGACAAGCGGCCGCCCTCGGAGAAGAGTGTTTCGCACTAAAATGCACCGGTTCAAAGGGCACCAGCGGTATCGCACAACCGACTTTAGGGGCACGTTTCTCTCCTACGATATACGTTGACTGCTGTATAAAAGTCACACGCAGGGATGAGGTGCCTCAGAAAGGCTGGCGTATGCACTTCGGCATAGATGAACCTAGCTTCGTCAACGATAGATCCACTTATCGAAACGTATAGGCCAGTTTTTTTCTTTCTTTTTTAGCACTTAATCCCTGTTTTTAACGTTTATACTGCCAGTGCGCTGCTCCACCTGCCGGCCCCATTCTTGATTTAAAGAGTTACTAGCTCCTCCGCGTGCGTGCGCGAGCCCACCGCGGCCTTTCCTCGCCCTCCCCTGACTCTCTCTACCTCATCTTTCCATTCCTTCTTTCCTGTTCTACTCGAGTAGCTGTAGCCAGCCAGACGCATTTCTGGTTAACATCCCTGCCTTCTCTCTTTACTTCCTCTTCCTCCTACACTAGCTCGTCGGAAAGCCCGTTCCGCGGGAGCTTTGGATCGCCCGGGAAGAACAGCCCTCTTCTTCCACCGCCGCCCTCTCCATCTGTGTTTGCTGTGGGAGAGCGTTAGGTGGCGTGAGAGGAGGACGGCAGTCGCCGACGCTCGAGCCGCTGGAGGCAACAGACATATTACCATTCGGTTTGTATGTATAGCCACCTACACTACTGCTACAAATGCACTGGTTAACAGCTGGTGTTCTCCATGAAATCACGTAATGAGACAATAAGCGCCACCTGAACATACTCACTGTAATAAAGGTATGGCTTCAAGTGCATTCAACATTCATGAAAGCGATTAGCTTCTTAGAAGCGCTCGACTATTTGCATGCATCGGCAGTTATCGTGAATGCTTTCTGCTCATTTTTTTTTTCGTTGTTTCCTTCTTTGTTTGTTTGGAGTGTCGTGGCATTAAACAAACCGAATCGAATTTACTGGCACTACATTTTCGTGTGCGAGTGAATTGGCTCCCTCCGCACGTGATTCTTCGCTTGCATGTTCAGAAACACGGCATTTTCTATCTATCTATCTATCTATCTATCTATCTATCTATCTATCTATCTATCTATCTATCTATCTATCTATCTATCTATCTATCTATCTATCTATCTATCTATCTATCTATCTGTCTATCTGTCTGTCTGTCTGTCTGTCTGTCTATCTATCTATCTATCTATCTATCTATCTATCTATCTATCTATCTATCTATCTATCTATCTATCTATCTATGTCTCAGGCTTCATAAACTATACAGCTAAGCCAACCGACTCAAAATCGAGTGTAGCAGAAGTCATCTCTAATGGCTGCGTCTAGGAACGCGCCAGCATTTCAACAGTACGGTGAAGTGTGGCACCGCATCATCATCATCATCATCATCATCATCATCATCATCATCATCATCAGAAGCAGCCGCAGTCTACTTGCGTGTCCACTCCAGGACGAAAGCCTTTCCCTGCGATCTATTATCCCTGATCTTATGCTAGCTCCTAATTTAATCCTCCCACCTCATTTTCTGCCGTCCTCAACTGCGCTTTCCTTCCCATGGCACCCATTTTGTAACTACAATGCCCTACGCACTGCATGGCTTGCCCAGCTCCGTTTTTTTTTTCTCTCTTAATTTCAACTAGAATATCGGCTACACCCGTCTGCTCTCTGATCCCACATCGCTTTTTTTCTTTAACTTAGCATGACCCACTTTCACTCCAACTTCTGTCACTGGGTATGTGGCAATAGATGTGTGCTGCTCGTTAATAATGCACTGGTTGTGTCACTGAATATGTGCCACCGTTCCGAATAAACATTATATAAAACACGTCATCAACAATTACGCACAAGCCATGAGATCAAGTGCTAATATCATTAACGTCGCCAATCATCTCTAAAATACTGATGCACCCCCGTTTTTTTTATTTATTTATTATTATTTTTTTACTGTGTAGCTGCAACGTAATCTACATTCACCAAGTTAGACCCAGTCCTCCAATGACGCCACCTTATTTCCGCAAAATATTCCTCGAACCCTCATTTAAACATATTATTCATTTAAGTAAATCTCATCATTTTCAACATAACGCTACTTATCTCAACATAAACAACATTTTGACAACATAAACATAATTTACGCGTATCCCTTCGAAGCCAGATTCAGAAAGATGCCCGGATGCACGCGAACGAATATTTTATTATTCCGAGTAGCGGTGTCCCCAGAACTTATCTTCCATCATGCTGAAAGTTTTCAAACAACAACTTTATTCGTTTACGTTTTTTTTTTCTTTCATTTTTTTTTCTCTTTGCTCGGCTTTCTCTTGCCTTTCTCCGCAGCGCGATAAGCTGCACCGTTTCAATTGTTTCTGTTCTTTTTTTTTTTCTGGCAGGTATTCCCTAAGACACCTCCTCAGCCGTTAGAGGGATGTAAACAGGAAACCAGAATGCATAAATCAAACTGCGCACACACACGCCCTCTTTACGTATTGCTGCCCCGCGAAAAGGAAACGGCCCACCCGGAGAAGCAATAACGCACTTTATACACCGTGTTTACTCGTGCAAAACTAGCATATCTTGTTTTCTTTCGGAGTCTTGGCAGGATGCGGCCCTAACCCTAGTCCGGCGTGCAACTATCGGCTTGACACCGCGAGTGACGGTCACACACCATGTACAGAACGCCTCGCAATATACTTGCCTCCGGTAAAGCTCCTCCCTCAATTGGACATTTTTTTGCGTTACCGCTGGCGATTTGCTCCGATTTCGCGTAACTTTGTTGTCTTACTTATGTTACCATTGTACTCGTACCTTATTTGTACCTGAAACTACTTGTTTTCTGTTCGCACTTTGTATATGGCCTGTTTGTTACATTGTCTCGGACTCAAACCCGTATCTTTTCGCTTCTGATCGGTCGTAAATAATAGCCTGGAGCTTGCTGTAAATAAATGAAATGACTACGCGAATAATGCCAACACTGGCACCACACTAATCACACACTCATCTAAGGATCAGCACCCCCTGTTCAAGTTCCCCGTATGCAAGTTCCGACTCGCCGTACACGCCGGTCGTCTTGTTCACCTTTCTCGCCCTGCGATTCCGAATTAGCACATACTGAGTGACATACACTTCGCGTTTCCTGAACATTCCTGAAAGAAGACAATCGGACAGTGCGATTGGCAACCAAGTCTCGAAAGGCTAGGTGCGCCTATAATCATCGTCACCGTCGTCGTCATGATCATCGGTCTCAGTGCCGTCCAAGCTGTTGGATATTCCAGCCACTATTAAGTTTCTATAGCGCATTACTGAACTGATGCCGCATAAACGCCAGTCGTTCAAAATCAAGTCTTGTGGGAACTTCCTTCCCGTTTCAAATTTGTGACATCGAAAGTTCGGAGAACGTGCTTAACTCGGGGGTGGCTCTTACGCGAAGAGATACGATACTTGCCAAGATGTTGCTGTTGCTGCTGGTGCAGCTGCGTTCGCTTCCCGCTGTTTTTTCGAACCGTGACACGACAGGTCCGTGTTTGTGGAGGCCGATTGCCCTCTTAGCAACATATTAGATTATGCGCGAGGCTCGTAACGCGGATGCGAGACCGGAGCCAAGAAAAAGATTGGTGCTTCGTAAACAAGCAGAGACGACGACGAAGGGGATCCTCCCAAGACGACGAACTGCGAACTTGAATAATATATCACGTGGCCTGCTTGGAGTATGGAAACACGGCAGGTTGGGTCAGAGAGAGAGAGAGAGGGGGGGGGGTACGTGTTCTAATTAGTATTACAGGATGTTGGGCTTTCTCTTACTTTCTTTAGCACTTGTTCAAACATGTGTATCGTATGTTTGGTGCACTTGCAACAACATAGTGCCCATTATTTTAGACATGTGTCATTGTGTGTTCGTTGTACGGCGAATGAGTGCTGCGGAGACAGAGAGAGAAAATGCAGACGTTGGAGGTGGGTTCATGAACCTCCTTCCATACTGCGCGCTTGCACAGAACTGCGGCCAGCGGTTGGCCATCTCCGCTAACGATATGTCCAGCATCACGATTGGCTCACATTTTGTCTTACGAAGAATTACAGCGGAAGAGCTTTATTTTGCGGATACGGGCCCTGATGGGCCATATTCAATGCCCGCGTACTTCGCTTTGTCCACTACTGTGGCCTCATTCCATGACTTTCCAACCTCCTGGTTAGCCGAGATGATAGAGCGACCGCCAGGAAAGGTGTTGCTCCCGATTTCGAAGCGCGGACCAGGGGTGCTATGCACGATGACCCGAGTTTAGCTCGAGCCATCGTGAGCCTGAATTTGCTCGGTGGCTGTCAGCGAACAAGGATGGCGCGAAACGCGCGGCAGCAGCAGACAACAAAATGTCGAGATACAGCCACGCATATGTCACCACGGGGAGCGCATCCTGCGTTACGGCGCTTCCTTGTTTCAAACCCAGGATTAAGACTGGGTAATGTTGCGCGTCAGTGGACGCCTGATAGGCAGCTTTAGAATAGCGTTTATTTGCCACCAAACATAAACGTATATGACGCAGCAGTCCGGAGACGCTAGCTAACCACTGCGCTAACCACTGCGTCCACAGGTTTTTTGAAACAAGGGGTCGCTAGGAAAATTCGTAAGTGCGGTGCGACTGAAACGCCCTGGAACTTGGCAGGTCGGACACTGTGCTCGTAACGATGACAATGTCAGAGTGCCAACTGTTTTCGTTACTTTCGTAAACTTTCCATCGATTAGACGCTGCCGTCGCCCCGCCCCCAACCCTCACCCCTTCATTTCTTTTTTTTTTCTTTTTTGCACCTGCCTGCGCATATTCTACCGTACGGGGGCCAATGCAAAACGCCCGCGCTCAGCTCCCCCCAGGCACGCCGCGTTAGTAAAAAAGGCGTCACGTACGAAGTGGCGAAAGTTATCTGGGTCTCACCAGAAAGTTGAGAAGTAAGCGACAGGGCGGCGGCCCAGTTCTCACAGGAAGTGTGACACTATAGGTTACCGAGCGCTCGCTTAATTTGGATGCGCGGCAAAGCGCGTCAGCTTGCGTTGACACGCGGCCTTTCGCAGCGGGCGCGGGACAGGCGTGCGCAACACCGCACACTGAAACGCACGCGCACGCGAGCACGTAGGCGACACTCCCCGCCCCCCTTGGCACGCGCGACCCTCCGGACTTGTAGGAAAACTAATCGCCCGCCCCAGAAAGCCCAAGTGAGGTTGCGTGGCTCGAAGAACGACACGGAAGCCAGGACCGCGCTCCCGTATACTTCTCGAGGTGCGGTTTCTTGAAGGGACACTAAATGGCCGCGCTAAATCACCTCCGGACGGGCAAAGCACCCTTCCGAAACTCTATCCTCCATCACGTGACAGAAAACTATTCGCTGTTGTTGAAAAAGAAAAGGAGACCGAAATTATCCCCTCTACCAACTATTATTTTTTTTAAATGTCACGCCGAAACATCACTTAATTAATGTTACATTAACACGAAATAAAGAGTGTCAATAACACATTTAAAGTGGCGTTTTGTGGGAATTCAAGAAATTTTATGTACTGCGCAGCTGACACGCACGTGACCATGAAAACCTCGGTTTGCGAGTTTATAATAACTCTGGTAATTTCGCCTCTATCTAGCCGTGAACAACATGCTCCGCTACGACAATACCGAGAGGGCAGCGAGGCACAGCAAAAAAAAAAAGAAAGAAAAAAACTCTATTGTTTTTTGGCCTATTCAGAGATTCATCGAAATGGCAATAGCGCAAGTGATGAAAATATAGATCCTGAAATGTCAAAGCAGTCAGCAGGCACCAAGAATGTCCTTTGGCCGACGTTGTTGCCGGATCTACACTACCGCATAATAAACATTCCTGTAGGCTAAACAAATCAAGGAAAACCTCCTTCAAACTCGCACTTTTTTTTCTTCAACGCCGCTGAATAGATAAAGCCTATAATTGATCCCCGTGGCTGGCGATAAGGCACGAAAATACGACAAAGGGGAGAAAAGAAAAGCACATCTCTACGACAATATGTCGAACATAGAACAAAGCTAAGTTTTCTAAACGCTTATGCCCGAAATAAATTGCGGTAGGTTGCTTTGTTTAGGAATGAAAGTAATCCATCAGTTTCTCTCAAGCCAGTATTTAGCAATGAGGTCACTGTGGTGACTGGTATAGAAAAACTCACTCACTCACTCACTCACTCACTCACTCACTCACTCACTCACTCACTCACTCACTCACTCACTCACTCACTCACTCACTCACTCACTCACTCACTCACTCACTCACTCACATCACTTTCTCGCAGTCCTGAATTCACCAGCGTCACTGGTGACAAGTGCACAAGAGAACAGTTTTCTTACTTGTTACAAGCGTTCTGTCACTGCTTATACTTTGCTCCCGGTTATTGCGTGGCCGGAACAAAAGCCCTTGCAGGTTCCGAGTCTCAAATCGCACAAACCAAGAGCTCCCAGACAGAATGGACCGCAACGCAGCAACTTATTGTCGCGCTGCAATTTTTCATTCGTAACCACGCGAGGAGGTCCATTGTCCGGCGTAGTCGCCGCGCGAGACTTGTGCGGAACGGCGGGATACAGACGGGGGCAATCGACCGCGAAGTCAAACAGGAGCGAGCCAAAGCCACGACGCACGGATGCGCCTGGGCAGCCGATACGCGTGGCTCTATCGAAATCGCTAGTTTAAAAACAAAAAGAAAAGAAGGACGCGGGAGTTTCAGCCGCTATCGGCTACGTGAGCCATGTGTGAAGGGGCCGAACTAGCTTTACCGAAGCCGAACATTTTTTTGGTCTCTTTGCGGTCGATATTTCTATATATATTGCGGCATTGTACGTTTCGCGTGCGCTGCCGACGGGGAAAGTGCCTCATTGCTTGTTCAAGGTCACGCTCCTGCGTTCGTATGTTGTTGACATTCAGTGGGACCGCTATAAAAAAGACTGCCATGGGGGCTCGCTCTATGCAAACTGCACCCCTCATATCACCGTTTCTTTATAGCTTTTTTCTTTAGTTAGACCAGATTTATTTGAATTAGATGTAATAGATAGCGTTCTTTCACCTTTTTAGGTGCGCTCGTGGAAGAGGCAGAAACATCCTGCGTGATAAATCGGACTGCTCAAGCAGCTAATCAAAAGATCACTATTTCCCCTTTTTAATGATCAACTTTGAAGGTTTCAGCACGACAGGAATTTGGGCTAGGTGGTTATTCATCACCATCTAATAACAACGCGTGAAATGAGTGACGAACGCACAAGATCTAATACAGTGCTGTGTGCGTGTCCCGCGTTTGTCCGTTGTTTTATACGCACTGTTATCACGTGTTCACTTTAGAGCGCACGTTGCAACAAACTGTGTCCTATAAACCACGCCCCAGCGACGGAGATCACCGAGTAGCAAAAACTCATAATCTTGAAGGCTATGCTTTTGCCGACTGCGCGAGCGCCAAGCGATTACATGGAGCCGGAAATGCGTCGCCGGCAAAATCACGTTTTGCACATCGCCTGTCGCGAAATCGTAGGCGAGGCGGTGTCACGAAATCGCGTTTGCCTAGCAGACATCGCGAGACGTACTGCAGCGTCACTCTCGAAACGGTTCGCCTTACAGTGTGGCCAATATCAGTTTATCAAATATCAGTTCGTCAAAAATCAGCTTACCAAATGCATGCGTCAAGCAGTTCGGGATGACTGCGCACTTAAAAGAATACTCTTGGGACATTCCGGGGTCGCTAGTCTATATAATTTCTGCTCAGCAGAGGTGGCTTCCCAAGTGCGAGTGTTCAATTTCGAACACTAAAATGACTAATTATAAACTTAATTAGTGAATCTTCTCAATTAGCGATTTCGACATCGCCATCCGCCTCTTCAGATAATCCATCTGAACAGGCTGGATTGCGCTATATACTTCTTACTTCTTTTTTCTTTAATTTCCACGAACCGAAGATAACAAACGCGCGCGCGCGCACTGTGCATAAGCATGCAGGGTAGGATGTGCAACGTAACAACAGCGCGAACATAGACACAGAAAGGTAGAAGAAGGCTAAGGGCCTTTTTCATCTTTGTGTATTGTCAGTTTGCGCTGTTGTTACAGCCTGCTGCATTACCAACTCCCCAACTTTCCATTCTTTTGCAGAGGTGGAGTACTTTAATTACCGGCTGAACCCTTTGTCAGGGCGTTGCGAATGCCTGGCAAATGCCAACTATAGTGCCTCCGGCTTAGGTGCAACATTCCTACTACCCACGAGTGAGAGCGCGGCTTTACAAGCGCTCATTATTGTCGCATTAGAAACGGGCGATTCCTTTACATTCTCAGAAAACGAGTCACAATTGCAATAGGTACCCGTTTCTAAAAGAAGCGCAGCCTACATTGTCACTCGCTTGCTCTTTAAACGATTTAGTATTTTGTTTAATTAAGGCAACAACCGTTGCCGTTCACCGTTCCGCGCTGTTTTTTGCCACATTACAAAACTTCCAGGTTAGACGAATAATTTTCATTTGAATGACAAAGCGCTTCAAACTCTGACTTATTAAAGACGATAAAAATTAGCCTCATGCCATTCACATAAACAAAGCAAGAAACAGAAATTTTGGTTTCCTTTTTTAATTCTTGATGTACTTGTGGAAAGCAAAGAGTTAAACGAATCATGCGCCTAATCACACTCAAACACTTGAGTCCCAGGATCGCAAATTCAATCCATTGTTCACTGTCTTTCTGCGTTAAAAAAAGAAACACTCGCTCGCTCTGTTTGAGTATTTTAGAAACACCTTCGCCATATTAAATCACGACTCGAAACGACACCAGCTTATCGCAGGGTCGCTCATGCGTCTCCATACAGTGCCACGCATTTACGTAGATGCCCCCGTAACTGGCTTTCACGCCACTTAGTTTCGACGACACTGTTCTACGGATAAATGCTTTGGAAACTGAGCTTCGAACTAAACTCCTTTTGGTAGAGAAAGAGAGAGACAGAGAGAGAGAAAGCCCAGGAAGTTACAGTCCGGAACGACGCATCGTAAACAGAGTGCGCTTGCATCCGACACGGTTGCACATAAACTTTACGACACGCCACCAGAGGGCGTGGGCGAAGATCCAGCTGTTGCCGGAAAGCGCATTTCCCTATCCTTGATTTCTTTTTTTTTTTTCCCATCTCGGGTAACTGTCGAGATGATTGCTTCGTGGCCTGCCCCCGTGCTCCATATCCGCGTTCATCGCTTAAAATGTGCACGCATACAGTAAAGAACGTTCGCAGTTGCTTTCTCGGCCATGGCGGTAATCATTCATTCTTCCAATCGATGATCGTCTATAGAAGCACTCGCGCTCACTCGGCGTTGCTCCATCATCGACGTTCGCTACTTCAGCTGCGGCTTAAACGGATATTGTTCGCTACAGAGAACCCTTTAAAAGGCGCCGTTGCAGTTCCGCAAAAACATAATAATAATAATAATAATAATAAAGCTTGAGGGCTGCCGGTCTTGAGCTGGTTCGTGGCCTAATCGCTCATCTATTACGACGCGCATTCATTCATTCATTCATTCATTCATTCATTCATTCATTCATTCATTCATTCATTCATTCATTCATTTGCTTGTTTGAGTGCCCGTTCCTCGCTCTCTTCACCGCCACTCCCCTTTTCTCTCCTTCCTTCCTTCCTTCCTTCCTTCCTTCCTTCCTTCATTCCATTCATTCGTCCATTCACTATCCTCTTTGCTTGCGCATCACTCACTCACCGGCCCATTCATCTGTGACATTTGTATTGACACGCGTACAAACTGCCGATATTTTTCGGCTATCGTTTTTAGCCAGCCAACCACTGTACACGGAATCAAATCCCGGCTCCGGAGGCCGCATTTCGATGGGGGCGAAATGCAAATACGCCCGGGTCCCGAGCACTGCGGGCACGTTAAGGATTCCCCGGTGGCCAAAATTAATCCGGAGCGCACCACCACGGCGTGCATCATGATGAAATCCGGGTTTTCGCGCGTGAAACCACAGAATTCAATCAATTCAAGCACTGTTACAATGTTATCGCTCGTCGCAAAACGTTCGTTCATGTATAGCGGAACTCTCTCGAGTGTTGTCGCCGATCCTATGGCGAAGTAGCCTGATCTAATCAGATAAACACTCGTGACGCGAATAGGGTTTTACATTGTGGAACGCACGCGGACACCAGCGATTACGGTGGACCCGTAAATCAGGTTTCGACGACGGACGGTTGTGCTCGCCGTTATTGTTGCGAGCGTCGCTTGTATTTCTAGGCCCAAGTTTGCCCAATAAAGCGTTAAATTCGTAACTTGCAGTTTTGCTACTTTCTCGTTCCTCACCTAGACTGTGTGTATGTGCGTGTGTATGCTTGTACGCACACACACACGCACGCGCACACGCACACGCACACGCACACGCACACACACACACCTTTAGTCCTGTTTTCACACGCAAACAAATCACAAAATCAGGCTAGGGTTGCTGGCTACGTGATACACAATTAAGCGGGCGCCCAAAAAGCTGCAGTTTACGGTGTTCCCACTTGCGGGACGTCTGCCACGTATCCCATATGACACTGCGATTCAGTCCAAGGACAGTCGTACTAACTGGTAGACGGCTGTGAAGGTGCCGGTGGTACAGAGCGCCAGCTTGGTTTCTGCAAATCGCACTGCCATCCGTAAAGCTCTCGAGGCACCGACGTTATATCAGCACTATATTCCGACAAAAGCATTACGTCGCCGGGTGGCAGATCTCTAGACGAAAGTGACTCTGGGGCAGCCTGAGGACTCAGAATGTCCCAAAGCCACTTTCCTCTCAGTGTTGAGCGCCGCACAAGATAAAAGGAGTTTGTTGCAAGGCCCTAGATCCGCCTCTAGCTAAAACCATCCTCCTTCAGCTCAGAGTGATCTGTGATAAAGTCACCGACGGTAAAATAAAGAAGTAGAAGAAGAAAAAGCCGTGGGCACATAGCTCAAGGTTGCGTATGCCAGAACAAGGGCTCAGCGAAAGGAAATGACTGCGCATTCATCCAGGAAAAAGCTAGCTAAGCAATGGCGATTACAGGACAAAAATGTATATTTAAAGCAGCAAATGACCCATCAGAAGGCAGGCGCGCCCGAAAATAAAAACGCAGCCCCTCAGAAGGCGCTATAGTTTCGGAAGGATAAAATGGCAAAAGGCTCAGCGGGAAGGGTCGGAGGATCAACAATGGCCTTAAACAGCGAGGCGGGCAGTTGAGATAAGGAACAAAAAGAAAAGCACCGAAGCAGCACAGTGTGCGCGGATCTCCTCTTTGTCGCTATGTGCATGAGAGCCAAAAGAAAAAAAAGGAAGAATTGCGGAGTACGATTTTACCGTCCTTTTGTCTCGGCTGAGTGTAAGGGACGGCATCTTAAATGGCCTTGTCGTAATCGCAAATGAATTCAAAGCGAGGCACTCGGAGACCATTGTCCCACTGCTCCCGGGCCGTAAAGAGGGCTCGCTGGTGATTAGGGCTGCAGGAGAGCGCCCCTTCATGCGTGGACTTATGTACGCTTGTGCGTGTGTGTGTTCGTGCATCTCTGTCCTTGTCTTCCTGTCTGTCTCCTACTTTATCTCTCATACCGTCTGCTATTATCTCTGTCTAGTCGGGATGTTTTGTTCCTGTCTGTCTGTCTGTCTGTCTGTCTGTCTGTCTGTCTGTCTGTCTGTCTGTCTGTCTGTCTGTCTCTGTCTGTCTGTCTGTCTGTCTGTCTGTCTGTCTGTCTGTCTGTCTGTCTGTCTGTCTGTCTGTCTGTCTGTCTGTCTGTCTGTCTGTCTCCTCGCCCGTGTCCGTCCCTTTCTGGCTACTGGGACGTCAGATCAGGATGCGTATTCAAAGGGGCATTAGGTGAGCGCACCTATACATTCAGTGCACAAGTGCAGTGAAAAGCGCTATTAGAGTAAATACCAGGACCCCTTCTGCGTAACTCCTACTTATCCTTTCAGCAAAGTACGAAACTAGAGGCGAAACAAGCAGACACCTCCGTTGTGAGCAAGGTCAACATGTAGTCACCTGAATGTCACGGCGCACCGGATAGCTGGAAAATACGTATTTCTGCTGGGAAAGCGACGTGACTTCTGCGACTCAGCGAATACAAAGGAAAACAGTTATTTGGCGCTTTTTTTTGCGTGGTGCTAAAGTGAGCAGCGTTGCACCTTTCAGCCACAGAGAAAGCAAGTCTGATCTTTTTCTGCCATGTTCAGCGTACTGGAAGCTCTCTAAATGAAGAAGACCTGATGCAGGTTGTGCTGGATGAATGCATAGAAACACGCTTTCTTTCTTTCTTTCTTTCTTTCTTTCTTTCTTTCTTTCTTTCTTTCTTTCTTTCTTTCTTTCTTTCTTTCTTTCTTTCTTTCTTTCTTTTCATACATTGTTTTACTATTTATTATTTCCTTTCTGGTTCCAGGAATTGTGTTAGCAGTGATCCCCTTGATTGTTCTGCCGTGGGCGCCCGACTCCGGATATTTAATTAGTGTTCCTCACTTTCAGCTGAGTGCCTACTGCCATTCCTCCCAAACCGCTCAGTTTCGTAGTTGCTCTGCTTAACTTTTGACGGCGAGTTGTACTTACGAAGGCTGTACACTTCCGAACGGTTCTTGCAACCGTTCGTACGGGCAACGTCAAGCTAGGCGCGTTTCTGACTATACTTTTTGTAAACAACGGCATCCTAGGTGGTCTACTCACAGCGAAGCAACAATTCCTAGTATTTCACCTTAGAAATTAGGCCCACCTAATTCATAAAAGTTTTCGTTCGTAAAAACATGTTTTATTGGCCACTTCCTTCGATAACATGTTTGCTATCCCGACGGACCAGCACCTGTTCTTAAGAAATGTTTTATCCTACCAATTCCTTTGTGAAAGCATGCTTAGGGGCTGAATTCACAATCGTTCTTATTTGTCGTTGGCTGGAAGTTTTTCGTACGGACATATCTAGCATAAGGATTTGTTTCTGAATACGTGCCTAAGATCTTAGTATCTTCTACAGTTCTTAACATGCACGACAAACGCATGTTACGCTAACATTTGCTGCTGCTTCGGCTTTATACGAAGTGCGGGGGACAGTATGTCGTTCGCAGAAAGTGTTGATCGATTTCTTGGCTGGTGTGAAGGCATCGTAAGAATGCGGCTCGTACGGGCAGTTGGTGACAATAGCTCTACGAACATTTAGCAATTAACAGTTCTGATGATAAAGTAATTCATAAGCAATTACCCCCGCCCCCCCATCCCCATTTTCAATCGCAAGAATAATTGATATAAACCATTCACAAGTGCTCAATGCATAAGTGCAGTTTATAAGAACCTTTAGAAGGAAACTTTTTTAGAAGCAATGCGCAAGAGCAGCCAGTAAGAACATTCCGTAAGAAATGTTCCAAATAAAGCTTTCGTGGAAGCAGCTTGTAAAATTTGTTCTTTGCACCTGCGAATGCAGATGCTTTAAATCCATTCAAATATCGGTATACGAATAAAGTGCTAAAATAGCCCGGTTGCATCATCAAGTTGCAT
The DNA here is from genome assembly GCF_050947875.1 of Dermacentor variabilis. Classification (NCBI taxonomy): domain Eukaryota; kingdom Metazoa; phylum Arthropoda; class Arachnida; order Ixodida; family Ixodidae; genus Dermacentor; species Dermacentor variabilis. Next base: position 52,891,582 of record NC_134570.1, on the reverse strand, counting down.
CATCAAAAAGTTGCATCATCGGGCCCATGCAGAGGCTGTAAATGCATCCCGCGACACCGCTATAAGAGTTGGCTTCTATCGACAACGCACTCGATGTTGCATTTAAGGCGTACTGTAAAAATGTACGCGAGGATAAATTCACTTCAAATATTCAAAATATCCACGTTGGGTTCTTGACGGTGCTTCAGACGCGATGCGATATACAGTGGATTGCGGCCTG